>NW_024033037.1:0-8687 GCF_002237135.1 Teleopsis dalmanni
CTTATCCATTCGAGGAAGCCAAAGAAGAATTGGCACGTAAATGCGGTATAACAGTAAGTATTTCAGACTAAAATAATAGTTTAGTAATATACTAATATCTTAAATTTTTTGATTTTTTTCATGTAGGTGTCACAAGTTTCTAATTGGTTTGGCAATAAACGTATACGATACAAGAAGAATATTGGTAAAGCTCGGGAAGAAGCAAATCTATACGCTGCAAAGAAAGCAGCTGGAGCCAAACCATATTCAATGGCCGGCCCACCTAGTGGTACAACTACTCCAATGATGTCACCAGCAATAAACGTTTGGCAATAAACGTATACGATACAAGAAGAATATTGGTAAAGCTCAGGAAGAAGCAAATCTATACGCTGCAAAGAAAGCAGCTGGAGCCAAACCATATTCAATGGCCGGCCCACCCAGTGGTACAACTACTCCAATGATGTCACCAGCAATAAACGTTTGGCAATAAACGTATACGATACAAGAAGAATATTGGTAAAGCTCAGGAAGAAGCAAATCTATACGCTGCAAAGAAAGCAGCTGGAGCCAAACCATATTCAATGGCCGGCCCACCTAGTGGTACAACTACTCTAATGATGTCACCAGCACCACCTCAAGATTCTATGGGTTATTCCATGGGATCTGGCGGTTATGATCAACAACAGCCCTACGACAACAGCATGGGTGGATATGATCCCACCTTGCATCAAGACCTCAGTCCTTGAGGGCGTTACTTTGATAACAAATACTAAGAGTTTAATGCTTGGAGTAAACGTGCCAAAGAAGAATTGGCACGTAAATGCGGTATAACAGTAAGTATTTCAGACTAAAATAATAGTTTAGTAATATACTAATATCTTAAATTTTTTGATTTTTTTCATGTAAGTGTCACAAGTTTCTAATTGGTTTGACAATAAACGTATACGATACAAGAAGAATATTGGTAAAACTCAGGAAGAAGCAAATCTAAACGCTGCAAAGAAAGCAGCTGGAGCCTCACCATATTCAATGGCCGGCCCACCTAGTGGTACAACTGCTCCAATGATGTCACCAGCACCACCTCAAGATTCTATGGGTTATTCCATGGGATCTGGCGGTTATGATCAATAACAGCCCTACGACAACAGCATGGGTAGATATGATCCCACCTTGCATCAAGCAATTCCAGTAAGCAAGCGTCGGAAATCTTAAACGAATATTTCTATAGTCACTTGAGCAATCCTTATCCATTCGAGGAAGCCAAAGAAGAATTGGCACGTAAATGCGGTATAACAGTAAGTATTTCAGACTAAAATAATAGTTTAGTAATATACTAATATCTTAAATTTTTTGATTTTTTTCATGTAAGTGTCACAAGTTTCTAATTGGTTTGGCAATAAACGTATACGATACAAGAAGAATATTGGTAAAGCTCGGGAAGAAGCAAATCTATACGCTGCAAAGAAAGCAGCTGGAGCCAAACCATATTCAATGGCCGGCCCACCTAGTGGTACAACTACTCCAATGATGTCACCAGCAATAAACATTTGGCAATAAACGTATACGATACAAGAAGAATATTGGTAAAGCTCAGGAAGAAGCAAATCTATACGCTGCAAAGAAAGCAGCTGGAGCCAAACCATATTCAATGGCCGGCCCACCCAGTGGTACAACTACTCCAATGATGTCACCAGCAATAAACGTTTGGCAATAAACGTATACGATACAAGAAGAATATTGGTAAAGCTCAGGAAGAAGCAAATCTAAACGCTGCAAAGAAAGCAGCTGGAGCCAAACCATATTCAATGGCCGGCCCACCTAGTGGTACAACTACTCCAATGATGTCACCAGCACCACCTCAAGATTCTATGGGTTATTCCATGGGATCTGGCGGTTATGATCAACAACAGCCCTACGACAACAGCATGGGTGGATATGATCCCACCTTGCATCAAGACCTCAGTCCTTGAGGGCGTTACTTTGATAACAAATACTAAGAGTTTAATGCTTGGAGTAAACGTGCCAAAGAAGAATTGGCACGTAAATGCGGTATAACAGTAAGTATTTCAGACTAAAATAATAGTTTAGTAATATACTAATATCTTAAATTTTTTGATTTTTTTCATGTAGGTGTCACAAGTTTCTAATTCGTTTGGCAATAAACGTATACGATACAAGAAGAATATTGGTAAAGCTCAGGAAGGAGCAAATCTATACGCTGCACAGAAAGCAGCTGGAGCCAAACCATATTCAATGGCCGGCCCACCTAGTGGTACAACTACTCCAATGATGTCACCAGCACCACCTCAAGATTCTATAGGTTATTCCATGGGATCTGGCGGTTATGATCAACAATAGCCCTACGACAACAGCATGGGTGGATATGATCCCACCTTGCATCAAGACCTCAGTCCTTGAGGGAGTTACTTTGATAACAAATACTAAGAGTTTAATGCTTGGAGTAAACGTGCCAAAGAAGAATTGGAACGTAAATGCGGTATAACAGTAAGTATTTCAGACTAAAATAATAGTTTAGTAATATACTAATATCTTAAATTGTTTGATTTTTTTCATGTAGGTGTCACAAGTTTCTAATTGGTTTGGCAATAAACGTATACGATACAAGAAGAATATTGGTAAAGCTCGGGAAGAAGCAAATCTATACGCTGCAAAGAAAGCAGCTGGAGCCAAACCATATTCAATGGCCGGCCCACCTAGTGGTACAACTACTCCAATGATGTCACCAGCAATAAACGTTTGGCAATAAACGTATACGATACAAGAAGAATATTGGTAAAGCTCAGGAAGAAGCAAATCTATACGCTGCAAAGAAAGCAGCTGGAGCCAAACCATATTCAATGGCCGGCCCACCCAGTGGTACAACTACTCCAATGATGTCACCAGCACCACCTCAAGATTCTATGGGTTATTCCATGGGATCTGGCGGTTATGATCAACAACAGCCCTACGACAACAGCATGGGTAGATATGATCCCACCTTGCATCAAGACCTCAGTCCTTGAGGGCGTTACTTTGATAACAAATATTAAGAGTTTAATGCTTGGAGTAAACGTGCCAAAGAAGAATTAGCACGTAAATGCGGTATAACAGTAAGTATTTCAGACTAAAATAATAGTTTAGTAATATACTAATATCTTAAATTTTTTGATTTTTTTCATGTAGGTGTCACAAGTTTCTAATTGGTTTGGCAATAAACGTATACGATACAAGAAGAATATTGGTAAAGCTCGGGAAGAAGCAAATCTATACGCTGCAAAGAAAGCAGCTGGAGCCAAACCATATTCAATGGCCGGCCCACCTAGTGGTACAACTACTCCAATGATGTCACCAGCAATAAACGTTTGGCAATAAACGTATACGATACAAGAAGAATATTGGTAAAGCTCAGGAAGAAGCAAATCTATACGCTGCAAAGAAAGCAGCTGGAGCCAAACCATATTCAATGGCCGGCCCACCCAGTGGTACAACTACTCCAATGATGTCACCAGCAATAAACGTTTGGCAATAAACGTATACGATACAAGAAGAATATTGGTAAAGCTCAGGAAGAAGCAAATCTATACGCTGCAAAGAAAGCAGCTGGCGCCAAACCATATTCAATGGCCGGCCCACCTAGTGGTACAACTACTCCAATGATGTCACCAGCAATAAACGTTTGGCAATAAACGTATACGATACAAGAAGAATATTGGTAAAGCTCAGGAAGAAGCAAATCTATACGCTGCAAAGAAAGCAGCTGGAGCCAAACCATATTCAATGGCCGGCCCACCCAGTGGTACAACTACTCCAATGATGTCACCAGCAATAAACGTTTGGCAATAAACGTATACGATACAAGAAGAATATTGGTAAAGCTCAGGAAGAAGCAAATCTATACGCTGCAAAGAAAGCAGCTGGCGCCAAACCATATTCAATGGGCGGCCCACCTAGTGGTACAACTACTCCAATGATGTCACCAGCAATAAACGTTTGGCAATAAACGTATACGATACAAGAAGAATATTGGTAAAGCTCAGGAAGAAGCAAATCTATACGCTGCAAAGAAAGCAGCTGGAGCCTCACCATATTCAATGGCCGGCCCACCTAGTGGTACAACTACTCCAATGATGTCACCAGCACCACCTCAAGATTCTATGGGTTATTCCATGGGATCTGGCGGTTATGATCAACAACAGCCGTACGACAACAGCATGGATGGATATGATCCCACCTTGCATCAAGACCTCAGTCCTTGAGAGCGTTACTTTGATAACAAGTACTAAGAGTTTAATGCTTGGAGTAAACGTGCCAAAGAAGAATTGGCACGTAAATGCGGTATAACAGTAAGTATTTCAGACTAAAATAATAATTTAGTAATATAATAATATCTTAAATTTTTTGATTATTTTCATGTAGGTGTCACAAGTTTCTAATTGGTTTGGCAATAAACGTATACGATACAAGAAGAATATTGGTAAAGCTCAGGAAGAAGCAAATCTAAACGCTGCAAAGAAAGCAGCTGGAGCCTCACCATATTCAATGGCCGGCCCAATAGTGGTACAACTGCTCCAATGATGTCACCAGCACCACCTCAAGATTCTATGGGTTATTCCATGGGATCTGGCGGTTATGATCAACAACAGCCCTACGACAACAGCATGGGTAGATATGATCCCACCTTGCATCAAGCAATTCCAGTAAGCAAGCGTCGGAAATCTTAAACGAATATTTCTATAGTCACTTGAGCAATCCTTATCCATTCGAGGAAGCCAAAGAAGAATTGGCACGTAAATGCGGTATAACAGTAAGTATTTCAGACTAAAATAATAGTTTAGTAATATACTAATATCTTAAATTTTTTGATTTTTTTCATGTAAGTGTCACAAGTTTCTAATTGGTTTGACAATAAACGTATACGATACAAGAAGAATATTGGTAAAGCTCAGGAAGAAGCAAATCTATACGCTGCAAAGAAAGCAGCTGGAGCCAAACCATATTCAATGGCCGGCCCACCTAGTGGTACAACTACTCCAATGATGTCACCAGTAATAAACGTTTGGCAATAAACGTATACGATACAAGAAGAATATTGGTAAAGCTCAGGAAGAAGCAAATCTATACGCTGCAAAGAAAGCAGCTGGAGCCAAACCATATTCAATGGCCGGCCCACCCAGTGGTACAACTACTCCAATGATGTCACCAGCAATAAACGTTTGGCAATAAACGTATACGATACAAGAAGAATATTGGTAAAGCTCAGGAAGAAGCAAATCTAAACGCTGCAAAGAAAGCAGCTGGAGCCAAACCATATTCAATGGCCGGCCCACCTAGTGGTACAACTACTCCAATGATGTCACCAGCACCACCTCAAGATTCTATGGGTTATTCCATGGGATCTGGCGGTTATGATCAACAACAGCCCTACGACAACAGCATGGGTGGATATGATCCCACCTTGCATCAAGACCTCAGTCCTTGAGGGCGTTACTTTGATAACAAATACTAAGAGTTTAATGCTTGGAGTAAACGTGCCAAAGAAGAATTGGCACGTAAATGCGGTATAACAGTAAGTATTTCAGACTAAAATAATAGTTTAGTAATATACTAATATCTTAAATTTTTTGATTTTTTTCATGTAGGTGTCACAAGTTTCTAATTGGTTTGACAATAAACGTATACGATACAAGAAGAATATTGGTAAAGCTCAGGAAGAAGCAAATCTAAACGCTGCAAAGAAAGCAGCTGGAGCCTCACCATATTCAATGGCCGGCCCACCTAGTGGTACAACTGCTCCAATGATGTCACCAGCACCACCTCAAGATTCTATGGGTTATTCCATGGGATCTGGCGGTTATGATCAACAACAGCCCTACGACAACAGCATGGGTAGATATGATCCCACCTTGCATCAAGCAATTCCAGTAAGCAAGCGTCGGAAATCTTAAACGAATATTTCTATAGTCACTTGAGCAATCCTTATCCATTCGAGGAAGCCAAAGAAGAATTGGCACGTAAATGCGGTATAACAGTAAGTATTTCAGACTAAAATAATAGTTTAGTAATATACTAATATCTTAAATTTTTTGATTTTTTTCATGTAGGTGTCACAAGTTTCTAATTGGTTTGGCAATAAACGTATACGATACAAGAAGAATATTGGTAAAGCTCGGGAAGAAGCAAATCTATACGCTGCAAAGAAAGCAGCTGGAGCCTCACCATATTCAATGGCCGGCCCACCTAGTGGTACAACTACTCCAATGATGTCACCAGTAATAAACGTTTGGCAATAAACGTATACGATACAAGAAGAATATTGGTAAAGCTCAGGAAGAAGCAAATCTATACGCTGCAAAGAAAGCAGCTGGAGCCAAACCATATTCAATGGCCGGCCCACCCAGTGGTACAACTACTCCAATGATGTCACCAGCACCACCTCAAGATTCTATGGGTTATTCCATGGGATCTGGCGGTTATGATCAACAACAGCCCTACGACAACAGCATGGGTAGATATGATCCCACCTTGCATCAAGACCTCAGTCCTTGAGAGCGTTACTTTGATAACAAGTACTAAGAGTTTAATGCTTGGAGTAAACGTGCCAAAGAAGAATTGGCACGTAAATGCGGTATAACAGTAAGTATTTCAGACTAAAATAATAATTTAGTAATATAATAATATCTTAAATTTTTTGATTATTTTCATGTAGGTGTCACAAGTTTCTAATTGGTTTGGCAATAAACGTATACGATACAAGAAGAATATTGGTAAAGCTCAGGAAGAAGCAAATCTAAACGCTGCAAAGAAAGCAGCTGGAGCCTCACCATATTCAATGGCCGGCCCAATAGTGGTACAACTGCTCCAATGATGTCACCAGCACCACCTCAAGATTCTATGGGTTATTCCATGGGATCTGGCGGTTATGATCAACAACAGCCCTACGACAACAGCATGGGTAGATATGATCCCACCTTGCATCAAGCAATTCCAGTAAGCAAGCGTCGGAAATCTTAAACGAATATTTCTATAGTCACTTGAGCAATCCTTATCCATTCGAGGAAGCCAAAGAAGAATTGGCACGTAAATGCGGTATAACAGTAAGTATTTCAGACTAAAATAATAGTTTAGTAATATACTAATATCTTAAATTTTTTGATTTTTTTCATGTAAGTGTCACAAGTTTCTAATTGGTTTGACAATAAACGTATACGATACAAGAAGAATATTGGTAAAGCTCAGGAAGAAGCAAATCTATACGCTGCAAAGAAAGCAGCTGGAGCCAAACCATATTCAATGGCCGGCCCACCCAGTGGTACAACTACTCCAATGATGTCACCAGCAATAAACGTTTGGCAATAAACGTATACGATACAAGAAGAATATTGGTAAAGCTCAGGAAGAAGCAAATCTATACGCTGCAAAGAAAGCAGCTGGAGCCAAACCATATTCAATGGCCGGCCCACCCAGTGGTACAACTACTCCAATGATGTCACCAGCAATAAACGTTTGGCAATAAACGTATACGATACAAGAAGAATATTGGTAAAGCTAATGAAGAAGCAAATCTATACGCTGCAAAGAAAGCAGCTGGAGCCAAACCATATTCAATGGCCGGCCCACCTAGTGGTACAACTACTCCAATGATGTCACCAGCACCACCTCAAGATTCTATGGGTTATTCCATGGGATCTGGCGGTTATGATCAACAACAGCCCTACGACAACAGCATGGGTGGATATGATCCCACCTTGCATCAAGACCTCAGTCCTTGAGGGCGTTACTTTGATAACAAATACTAAGAGTTTAATGCTTGGAGTAAACGTGCCAAAGAAGAATTGGCACGTAAATGCGGTATAACAGTAAGTATTTCAGACTAAAATAATAGTTTAGTAATATACTAATATCTTAAATTTTTTGATTTTTTTCATGTAGGTGTCACAAGTTTCTAATTGGTTTGGCAATAAACGTATACGATACAAGAAGAATATTGGTAAAGCTCAGGAAGGAGCAAATCTATACGCTGCACAGAAAGCAGCTGGAGCCAAACCATATTCAATGGCCGGCCCACCTAGTGGTACAACTACTCCAATGATGTCACCAGCACCACCTCAAGATTCTATAGGTTATTCCATGGGATCTGGCGGTTATGATCAACAATAGCCCTACGACAACAGCATGGGTGGATATGATCCCACCTTGCATCAAGACCTCAGTCCTTGAGGGAGTTACTTTGATAACAAATACTAAGAGTTTAATGCTTGGAGTAAACGTGCCAAAGAAGAATTGGAACGTAAATGCGGTATAACAGTAAGTATTTCAGACTAAAATAATAGTTTAGTAATATACTAATATCTTAAATTGTTTGATTTTTTTCATGTAGGTGTCACAAGTTTCTAATTGGTTTGGCAATAAACGTATACGATACAAGAAGAATATTGGTAAAGCTCGGGAAGAAGCAAATCTATACGCTGCAAAGAAAGCAGCTGGAGCCAAACCATATTCAATGGCCGGCCCACCCAGTGGTACAACTACTCCAATGATGTCACCAGCAATAAACGTTTGGCAATAAACGTATACGATACAAGAAGAATATTGGTAAAGCTCAGGAAGAAGCAAATCTATACGCTGCAAAGAAAGCAGCTGGCGCCAAACCATATTCAATGGCCGGCCCACCTAGTGGTACAACTACTCCAATGATGTCACCAGCA
>NW_024033038.1:0-8684 GCF_002237135.1 Teleopsis dalmanni
TCTTTACAAGCATATTCTTTATTGTTATCTGAATGCATGAAAAATGGTTTTGGCAACTTAAAATATGTGCTCTTTACAAGCATTTTTTACGAACAGTTACGAACAAATACGAACAGTTTTCTATACAAAACACTTTACACCATAGTGTGGTGAGAATCATTAGGTACTTGAGCTTTGAAATTTGTCAAGATGTGTCCAGAATACCAAAAAGCTTTCTGCTTTATAAAAATCAAAAATTTTATTAAAGAATTTGACAAATCTCTCAAGTGCACAGAATAGGTCCGTAAATCTATATTGAATTTAGATTTACTAATCGAAAACAGGCCAGAACTAGTTTCAGTTTCTGCAACACACGTGTAATTATCATAAAAACTAATTAAAGACATTTTGAAGCAAAATAAATAATTTCATAGTCATTAAATTATTCGATATAAAAGGAAAATATAATTAGCATATATATATATATATAGCATATATATATATGTATATAAATGAAAATGAATGCATATAAAATGCTTTTTATCTATTTAGTTTATCTATTTTTAAGTCTGTGTGTGATTTGTTTATTTATTTATCTGACAAAGCTCGTTAATCACTTGTAATCAGTAAAACAATTAATTGCTAAAGTACTAAAATTCAGTCCGCAATTTTGCATTAGTAAATCACACCCACAAATCACTCAAAATAAAACTAAGAAATCAATTATCATTAGTGAACCACTAATTACCATGACACAGCAACATGAGCACAAAACCCACATATACGTAGATACTCGTACTAGTCGATACATACCATAGAGTAATTATATGAAAATCTGCATGTAAGTGAAAAACATTGTATGTGGATACATTTAGCAAAGTAACTAGTATAATTAAATAGATGGAAATAAACGCTGTGTTGGAAAAGATACAAAGCGCACACATGCACTGCAAGCAAGCGAACTTGTTTTAAGCTGAAATGCAAACTTGGCTAATTAAAATGTTCCATTTACATACCATGTAGTATCTATCTATGTTTTGTATTTATATGTCATATGTCGTATGCCGTATGTCATTTAAGTACGTAATTTTGTTTATTTTTGCTAGTAAAGATTTTTTTGTGTATTTGTTGTTTTCACTGCTTATTTTTGCAATATTTTGCAATATGGTAACTTAAATAAACAGTAAAATAAACAAGTAAATAAATAATATGTACAAAAATTAAGCAAAATTATAGTTTATACATGTAGAAAATTTGATTTGTGTATTGTATCTACGGTACACATGCTGAGATACTCAAGTGTTGATATGTATCTCAACAAATGCCTTTGTGCACGTGTAAAGCGTACAAATAAATTAAATACGATTTCGACTAACAATCATTTGGCTACTTTGTAGATTTGTTATTTTAGCTTTATACCCAAAATAATAAAGACACAATTGTCATGCTCTGTGAGATGTGTAAATATTTTATAAATAATAAATGCATTCTGCTATTTTTTCACATTCATTCATTTTCTGTTTTCTATCTTTTATATCAGTTTGGTTTATTTTTATATAGCAAATGTCTAAAAGCATTTATAAACAATGAAAACATAAAATCAACACTGCAGATAATAAAAGGGATACTCTTGAGTCTTCTCCAAACAAGCTTCTTGCATCATTTATTATGTTTTCATTCATTCATTCATTCATTCTATCTTTTATATATACAATATATATATGTATATATATACTTTTTTCATATTTTTTCATTCTGACACATAAACGTTGGTGGATCAACAAAGTTTTCTGAAAGACATTTTAATGCGTGGGTTCAACTACACTTCTGTGTATACGAAAGGGTACATTCATGACGAGTACGTACAACGGTGCGTATGAGTAATATTAAAAATGTGTCAACATGAAACTCATGTACAAACGAGAGTCTCGTGCGGGTGTGACATGGTCAAATGATATCTTAATTGGTTAAAAGTTCAAGCGATAAATGCAAAAATAATGCAATTTTTTTTCTCTTTATTTTATATAATGTTTATTGCTTGTCTGTAAAGTGTTAAGCTCTTATTTAAGTGACTTATGACATTTCGTTATTAATCCTTGTTCCACACAAATTTACATATGCATTTGCATAAAGGCACTTACGCGTAGGTTGTGTAATCCAGTGTGTAGGATTTAATCCAGAAGTTTTTTGCATCAATGCACTTTACTTGCTTTGCTATGTGAACATTTTGTGTAATCGATTTGTAATTGTTTTTTAAATGAAAATTATTTTCAAATAAAGTTTTTCAAATGCGGCAAGGGTAATTTGTTGAAGCATAAATAAAATAAACAAAAATGGAAACCAAATAAAAAGTCAAAAAAATTCAAAAATCATACTTCAAAATATTAAAACCAAAATGAAAACAAAAAACCAAACAAAAAAAAACAAGAGTAGTTTCTGCAGTCGAGATACATATATGTTAGGTAGATGCACAAAAAGATACATTATAAAAAATATAAAAAAGAAAAAACTGTGAACTCTTGGTAAAAAGGTTTTTATTGAAGGCAACTGACAACGAACATTTTTGTAACTGAATTTTTTACTTCGTGGTTCTCTTAAATTATTTTAAAATTTTTAATTAAACATTCATGTTCATTTTTAGTGCATTTTTTTTAATAATGGTTTTCGTGAGTTCGCCATAATTTCAAAAATTAAAATGGTACCATAAATTATTAAACAGGAGAAGTTAACAACGGATGTGAGCTAAATAAATTTATATGAATTAAGTTAAATTATTTACACCTGAAAATATATTGTATTAATTGAAATACATGCATAAAACATTTATGAATATGTTAGCTTAATGACGAGTGAATTATTAAATGTAAACATATATAACAAATATATAATACAAATATTATTACTGGGGGAAACTGTTTCATATACGTACATGTTAACCAATTGTTAAATTTTTGTTTCATTATTTCACAAAATAATAATTCATAATTCCAAAAAAAAAATTAAATAAATATAATTTTTTGCTCATTTTGATGCCTGCAGAAATTATTTACAATATAAAATTAAAAAATGCATGATAATAATTATGATGGTAATAAAAATAGAATCAGTGTCATAGATATAGCCATGAAGCGGAACGAAAAGGTGTTTTTTAACTCATTTTTTCATCCTCTTTATATCTTTTTCTTTCTTTCTTTCTTTCTCTCTCTCTTTCTCATTCTCTCCGTCTTTCTTTACTTGTTTCTAACTTTTTTGCTTTCTTTTTTTTTCTCTCTCTTTCCTTTTAGTTATTTCTTTCTCTCTCTCTCTCTCTTTATTTCTTTCTCTTTCTCTCTCTCTCTTTATTTCTTTCTCTTTCTTTCTCTCTTTATTTTTTTTCTCTCTCTCTCTTTATTTCTTTCTCTTTCTCTCTTTCTTTATTTCTTTCTCTTTCTCTCTCTCTTTATTTCTTTCTCTTTCTCTCTCTCTTTATTTCTTTCTCCTTCTCTATCTTCCTCTCTTTCTATATATCTCTCTATTTTTTTCTATCTCATTCTCTCTTTTTTTCTATCTCACTTTCTCTCATTCTATCTCTATATATATTTCTTTCTCTTTCTCTCTTATTCTTCTTCTCTATTTCATTCTTTCTCGTTATCTCTGCCTTTTTTCTTTTTATTCACTCTTTCTTTCCTTCTCTCTCTTCCTTTCACTCGTTTTCCCCCTCTTATATCCTCTTTCTCTTTCTTTTTTCTTTCTCTTTTTCTTTCTCTCTCTCTCTCTCTTTCCTTCATTCTCTCTTAAAATGAACATTTGAAGTTTTCGCTTTCACAAGGATTACGTTTCGAAGGTAGTGTTTTTTGAAGAGCCTGTCGAACCACTCAAAATATCTGTTTTGCTATATAAACACAAAAGGTTAACTTTAGTCTTACATATCAAGGTTTCTTGCAATAAAAGTAGTTATAAAATAACTATAAATTATAGGAAGGATATATACTCAGCAATCATTGGAAACAATCCCAAATAAGCTTAGAGCCGTTACTGATATAAGTTAAGTTGGGCATTAGCTCTTATTTCTTAATTTATCACTGCTTCTTTTAATTCTGAAATCGTACAAATAAGTTTAAAAAGAATTTTTAAAAGAGCTTTGTTTTATAAAACATATTAAATTTATTTTTAGTAACTTTAGGATTTCATTAAACTTTTTTGTATTGTATTTATTTTTATACATCCATTATCTTATTTATTTAACTTTTCATTTTTTATCATTAAGTCATTGACTTACATTTTCTTTCATTTAGCACAGGTATTTGTTTTTTTCTTATTTACTTGTTTACAGACATTTATTGTGTTTATCATACTCCATGTAAGTAAAAGTTAAGACTTCTGTGCGTCTTTGGCAGGTTGTACTTTTGCTTGTTCTTGTTTAAGAACATTTTAATTAAAGTTAAAACTTTTTTGAAACCAAAAGTATAGAAGTTTCAGTACAAATTTCAATATAATTGTAATGAAAAAGAAAACTTCACATGCCTCTAAGGAAAGTTTTACTTAATTAAATGATATACGTTTTCAGTTTTATTAAAGACCACTCACTCCATATTTTGAAAACAAACGCAAAAATAATGGAATAATTTGAAGTAAAATACAATTTATGCATATATATTCTTTATACTTAGATATTCTTTAAAATGCTTTTCTCACATATAATTAAAAGTTTAGTGAAAGTATTGGATAATATTATAGGATGTAGGACTCCAGCTATAAATTCAAAAACGTTCATAATTGTCTAGTTTGGAAGTTGAGCATTGAAAGCTTGTGCAGCCTTAGTTACTTGTGAAAAAATGCGATTAGTCATCGTTTTTAAATTGAAAAGCACGAGTTCTAAGTCTGACATTTGCAATCCAACATATTATATATGGACTATAAACTAGTTAAATAAAAATTTAAATATTTTCTAAGATCACTAATGATGAGTACTTGGCAATATTCGAAGCAGAGTTGAATGCAAAAATTTCAATTAATTAATTAAAATTTTCGTTGTTGTTTCTTTATTACTGATTATTTCATTATCCCTTTAACATATAAATTATTTCTTTTCGTTACAAGACGCGTCAAATTCGATAAAAAATTTGATTTGTTCAGGTTATGTTTTTGTGATTAACATCAGCTTTCTATAGGTATTTTTAAAGGATTTGTATATTTTGTACAACCTCAACCTTAGACCACGAAAAAAATTATTAGTCCCAAAATAAATAAATCTTTTGCTGTAAAATATAATTTCACATATGAGAGAATATTTAGGGTAGTAAGAAATTTCTAAAGTTCAGACAAGATCCACCTATTTTTACGCCTATAATACATACAAGGTTAATGGCGAAAATTAACAAACATGAAACAATTTCGCTTAATCTGCACAAGCTAGTGTTTTCATAAAATAAAAATATGTTTTAATTAATTGAAAAAATAATTTGGTCATTAAAAAAACAAATTATTAAAAAAATAATAAAAAATTTTGTTGTTGCAATTTACTACTGTTCGATATAAAACCTCCCTGTTAAAAAAAAGTTTATATTAAGAATTAAGTTTCTTTTGTCAAAGCCGATATTAAAAATAAATTTAATATAAAAACATATTTGATATAAGGACGTAGCCTGACTTTATTTAAAATTATAAGAATAATAATATAAGAGCCCTAAAATTATTCACAAAAGTCGATACTTTGCCCAACACCGCTCTAACAAACCTTAAGTCCACCTCAGGACGTAGAGGAAGATATGCTGATCTACGGTCCATCATCAGTTAAAAAATAAATAAATGATCATAATTCTAGTATAGTTAAAGCTTAGTGTGGGGGAGGAATAAGCCCTCCTACCATAAAAGAGTAAACGTGCGCAATGCCACTAACTCAAACCACAACAACAACAACAATAATAAAAAATAATAATTATTTTTACGTTTTGTAATAAAAAGCAGAATGTACGACCTAAAAGTTTTGAGGAAAAAATAGTTATTTTTACGTTTTGAAATAAAAAGCATAATGTAAGATCTATTTATGTGTGGAAAAGAAAAAGGCAAGTAATAATAACTATTTTTGAAATATACTCTATACGAAGGCCTGTTGAAATAATTTGGAATTGATTTTATCATTGTAGTAGTCATTGCAGTAGGTATATATAAAATTACTTGTAATGTTATGTTATTACTTTTCAAGATTCTAAAAAGAATTGTTAAGCCTTAAGTAAAAGCGATTCAAAATAAAGAGATAAAGTTAAATAAAAAAAATATTCTATAGGTACTTATAAGATAAATTTCGTTATAAATTTTTGAATTTCATTTTAAAAAGAGATTGTTGTAATAGTTAACATTACTTTACGTTCCTTGCCATAGTGACAGTACTTAATTATTTTATTTTAAGATTATAGCATTGAAATTATGATATCTTAAATAATAATTCATTGCGTCATTTCAAAATTATTAATATGAGACAAATGCATATAATACGTTAGAATATGCCAAATTTAATAAACAAACCAAAATATATATGTGAATGACGTATGTAATACCTTGAAATCAATAGACATTAATATTTTTTGATAAATTTAAATATGCCATGATAATCTCATACCATATTTAATATCATTTACCAACAACTCATATGGAATAATGAAGATATGTGTCATTAAATGCAAAAGGTAATGGCAGGCAGACAACACTTGTCATTTATTTAAGCGCAATTTCTAACGATAAAAGCAGGTATCTCACATCAACGTATATCATGAATTTATGAACGCAATGAAATTATATATACTCGTATTCACAGACATAAATGCGGATACATCAAAGCATGTGAGCCATAAGTACAAATGCACCAAAACCAAGAGGATTTGCTGAAAGTGCATTTAATAAAATCACTGCCAAAGTCAAAGCATTTGAGTGCACACAGCAGCCGCATACCTTCATGCTAGAAATGATATGAACTGAAATGTTTATGCGAAATAATTTAAGATATTTGCACGCAACATAAAAAGAAGATAAAATATTGCACGCACACCTGCAAGGCTTCTGAGTGGCAGGCATTTTTTACACTGAGCTCTTTCGTGAGTACAAGAAAATACTGCAAAAAATTAAAAAATTCTAAGAATTCAGCTAGAGAAAATACTTCAAAACTTGATATAAATTTCAAGGAAATTTTACCATAAGTGAGTTAAGTGTAAAAGAGCAGTGAGTGTGGTAGTAAAAAAGGTAAATAAATTTTTCATATGAAAATTGTGTTTTCCATAAAACACCTTATTATCTGCATAAAATTTAATAGCATTTAAATATACATAAAATAATTCATTGGAATATTTTTTTAAAATAAACAATGCAGCTGCTTAAAATACAAAAATTTATTTTTTAAGCGGCTTAATTGTATTTGTGGTTTTCGTTTTTATTTTTTGTTTTTTTTTTTTTGGAAATTCATAAATTTACTGACCTATACCTATACAATTTTAACGTATCTATAGTATCCCTAAGCGATTTTCGCACAAAATATATTTTAATTAGATAAATTCATTTTCGCACGAATTTCCATTAATGGTCATATATAAACTTGTTGTTTTTTTTCCTTTTTTGTGGCTTGTTCATTGCAAGTATTAATTGTAATTTATTACATTAATAAATAATTATAAATTTAATATTAAAAGCATATAATTTGTTTTAAATAGCTAAAGGCAAAAAAATTTTTTTTATTTTATTTTACATACAACTGATATATAATAAAAATAAAATTATGGCAAGAGCGTTGAAATACACGCAATTAAAGGCTGATTTGTAGAAAATATTCCTTCATAAAGTTTTTAATTACCAATTAATTGTAGTATAGTTAAAATCATTTTTTATACTTTAATGGTCCAAACTATTAATTTATACATTATAGCAGTTATAAAACATAATTTCTTAATTTTTGCGCTTTATTAATATTCAACGTAATTATACTTAAAGGCATTTTCAATAGGTTAAACATTGCGTATGAGTGATTTTCACATTTGCATAATATTCAGACTGCATCGAAATATTTTTTTAATATTAATATATTTTAATAAAAATAATGCCTCAACAAACAGAATAGTATTGAATTTTAACAATTAAAAATAAAAATGTAATTAATTTATTTAATTATTCTACAGCTGGTTTATGATTTGTTAATAAAACTCTCACCTCAAAGTAACAAAACTCCAGAAAAGTATGCGAACATAAAAGACAAATACGGCTTTGAGTCAGTTAGTTAAGGAGCACTGGCTCTGAACTTCAAATTTGGCAGGGCGTTCGATTCAAATTTGAATTCGATTCTTGGTACTTGCAGTCTCAAAAAAAATTATTTACGAATAATTAAATACAAGAATTATTTCCAAGACCACTTATGTTGGGTATTTGCCAATATTCGCTGTATGGTCAGCTAAAAATTGAATTAATTAAAATAATATAAAATGAATTTTTATTCTTGTAGTTCACTACTGTTTGAAAAACCTCTTTATATATATAATATATATTTTAATAACAATAAAATATGCTGATGGATTTATTTGTTTCAACTGCTTCTGATATTTTAGTAGTTTATATTAATTTCTTTGTCAGGCACCACTAATCCGAATGGATTTGCGTTTTTACTACAAAGTTCTAATTGTCCGATATCCTACTTACAGCGTTTCTATAATGTGTGCTTCTCTGATTCAAAAATTACCTATATCATT
>NW_024033039.1:0-8670 GCF_002237135.1 Teleopsis dalmanni
TTAGCGGATCCAGAAAATGAAATGATCCGTTTAAAACACATATGTTCATGCGGCGAACCAATTGCTTTGCTCTATAAGAGTGTTTACTAACATTGCAGTGGTCCATGAGATTTGTAGTCTTATAATATTAACTTTTATTTTTTTTTTTATATATTTTTTTAAATTTTTTTTTTATTTTTTATTTTTTTTTTATTTTATATTTTTATTTTATAGATTTAACTAACTAAAACTTATAAAAAAATTTAAAAATGTTAATTATAATAAAAGTTTTTTATGTGAATATCAATAATATTTTTTATAATATAATTTGTTTAAATATTACTCGTTACAATGTAGAAACTAAAAGTAAAATAGTTAACAGAAAATTTTAAATTATATTTATAATATAATTTTTATAAATATTACTCGCTACAATGTAAAAAACTAAAAAATTAATAATTTACCTAAAATTAAAAATTAAGATATATAATCATAAGCTTTATATGGAGTAATTAAATATATAATGTTGTTACTTTTCGAATATAAAAGTTGGTTATGATAAATCAATTATATATTAATATTTATTTTAATTATAATTGAATTTTTTGTAGACCTTATATCTGTTTTGGATTTTATCATTATCACTGCACTTTGGTTTTAGCTGCTTGTATACAATTTTTTATTATTACTGGACCTCAAGTACCAGTATTTGTCTCAAGTAGGGTTGAAACTGCTCAGCACTACGATATCGGTGCTAATAGGTGGCAATGTATTAAAAAGACATGCTATTAAACTAATTCTATCCTATAATGGCTTTAATCGAAGTTGTAGCTGTGCAAATAAGTACAAGACTGTAGTCCACTGTAGTGGGAGTGTCTGTCATTGGCTAGGAGAAGTTTCAAAATCTTTGAGGCACCTTTTATTACCAACCTGGCAGAGCTGACACCCTGGAAAATTAAGGAATTGTTCAAGTTTATTGACTTGTAGATTCACTTTAATGGGAAAGTCGTTAAAAAATGTTCATGTGCATGGGCATACGCACTGCTACAACACAGGGAATTGTGTAATAGCAAGGCCATTACAAAATTTAATGGCTATTATTTTTTTCATAAGCGTATCAAGTAATTTTTTGCCGGTATACTGAAGTCATATCTAAAATGCAGAATTCGAAAACAAATTAACTTCTATCGCATGATGAGTTATTTATTTATTTATTTAAAATACACAAATATCTGCTTTCAGTTTTATTTGTTTATAAATTTAGGCAAATTATAGCAACACTTTTTTGATAACCAATCGAAAAAAATAAATAAATGGGATCTCATTTATAGATTAAATTTGTTCTCAAATTAACACAAAAGGTGTGAAAATATTTTTATTCAAAAAATTGCGGTACGTTTATAATAATGAACTATTTTAAATGTAGTGTAATACTTTTACTTTTTAATAAAAATATTGCCACGCCTATTTTAAAATTACCATTGTTATTAAAATCGAAATGATAATTCGATCATTTCTATACATATGTATGTCTTATACATACGTATTATATATGATTTAAAATTTTTTTTGTTTATGGTTATAGTTTAATAAAAAACTTTTAGTTAATGCAAAGAAGTTCTTTTTAAGCTTTTAGTCTTCATTCACTTAAGTTTTAACTGACAATAAATGCGTTAAAATATATAATTGCCGACCCGATCGATATAGGTCATGTGCTGAAATAAAACGATACATTTTATTTAGGTCGGTTGTGTCTCCCTCAAAATATCAAGTTTTTGATTTATGGTTTAACTCCGATTTAAAGCCAATTATATACATTAATATAAATATTATGTAGGCTCTAGTTTTAATATTTTTAACGTACTTATTTAAATAATTATTATAGCATAATTTACTATAATTATTACTATAAACTTTACTATCAATCACAATTGATTAAATGATATTATTCAAACCAGCTGAATGTATTTTAAAATAATTGAACTTGTGATTTCCTCAATTCAAAGTTGTTTATATTTTATTTGTTTACATATATTATGTATATATATATAATCAGAAATAAAATGTATCCTTTTTTTTTATCGCATGATCTAACATTTTGATTATATGTAAATACTTTATTTTTATATTAATTAATATTTAAATAAAATGCTTATTTAAAATTAATTGATTAAGATTTCGTTACCTTATACGGCATATTTTTTGTGTGTTAATAATGAGATAAACAAACTACAGGTTATTGATATTGAAGACGTTCAACTTAATTTAAAGCTTGTTAATTGAAACTAATTAATTTCAAATTAAATATATTTTTTTAATGATATATTAAAACATTTTTATCTGTGCTTTTTTCCATTTGTAATTTAGCACATTATTATTGGCAGCAAAAATACATATATATATTATAATTGTATTTTTTTAAATAAATTTATATTAAAAAAAATACAACAATTGAATATCTTTTTATCTATAATATTAAGCATATAATTATCAATTAATATATCAAAAAAACATAAACCCTAAAATATATCAAAAAAATAAACCTTTAATGAAATATGTCACTAGCATATAAAAAATATAATACCCACAAGTTCATTAATCAATCAGTCATATTAATATCAAATTAATTTAATTATTTTTATATAAATTTTTATATATATTATGAATAATAATGATAATTTACAACAATATAACATATATACTCAATTATATGTATATTTTTCAACGTCGAAGACTTTTTGGTGTTAACTAAGTAGGTAATTGAGAGATAAAACTCTTTCTCAATAAACAAAAATTAAGGTTCTTCAAGACTCTTACCAAGCCTGTAAGATGTTAGAAGCATTCGAGAAAAAAATTCTTCGGCAGATCTATGGTCCCTTACGCGTTAGCCATAAGTATCGTATTAGATAGAACGATAAGCTGTTTAAGCTATACTGTGACATTAACATACTTAAGCACATAAAAATTCAGCGGCTTCGCTGTTTTGGTCATGTCGTGCAAATGGAAGAAACTGCTCCGGCTAGAAAGGAGTTTAGTACCCGCAGTTGGAAAACACGATAAAAGACCTCCGCATATTCAGTGGAAGGACCATGGAACTAACCACTTTGGGGCTCCCGGTACTATCAACTGGCGACAGCAAGACACTAATCGGGCTGGCTTTCGGAGGCTACTGGATTATATTCTACTACTATAGTTGAAAGGTATGCTGAATATCTGATATCAGTAACAATCAGATATATCTCATGCTTTTGTTATCTTTCTGTTTTCTGATAGTCAAGTACATCAAAAAAATTTTCACTGTGCTTTTCCGAGTACCTTTCTATTGATCCCTTTAATACACATGACTTAAATATTATTAACGATTTTACAAATTTACACAACAAATTGAAACATTTGGAAATAAATTGAACTCCAACTTAATCCAGTATAGCCTAGTAACTCTTTAATACTGAAATTAAAAATTACAATACCGAAATGAACTATACACATACAAATCCGCATAGATAAGATCAGATAGATACGACTTGTAGTAAATCCACTCCATATAAAGCAAAATAATATATTACTCTGAAGTCATACCAACCTCAACATTTTTTATAAACTCCATAAATTGTTTTCAATTTTTTTGCCCCATGCTTTTTTCTAGGAAATCGTCTGTTAACAGATGTAATTTTATATTTACAGTAAGTTAAATATAATAAATTAAATTGAAACAATTAAATATTAAACCAAAAAAAATACATTTTTTTAAAGAAATATTATTTTTCTTTATTTACTCGTACGTTAAAATTTATTTCCATATGCGAAAATGATGTCATAAATAAAATTAAAGTAAAAAAAATACTATTACAGTTTTGTGAAAATAATTAAATAATTAAATATATATAATAAGTTCGATTGGAAAATTTTTTTTATGTATTGTTCATAAAACAAAAAATTTATTTCATTTATTGCAGATTCAACTTTTGACTGCAACAAATTTTATTTAACCACAACAACAGTAATAATGGACACAATAACAAGGCGATGTTGTCATCGAGGCATCAGCAAGGATTTATGAATCAGGATTTGTGTAATTACAAAATAAATCCAATATCGTGGTTGACAGTAAAAGTTCAACATGGCCATAAATTAATTCATTTAGTGTAAGAAGCAAAACAATACACGAAACAAGTACTGAAGTTATAAAAAGTAAAAGATACAATAGTGAACAGATACTCGTATGTAGATGCAATAAATAAATTGACAGCTACATTTGTAGTAATTGGCAATGCGATTTGATTTACAGTAGAAGAAAACCAGACAGAAAAAATATCATGAAAAAATATTAAAAGATTGCAGTCAGGCACTTACTGCATTCTAGTTAATATTAGTTTCAATTAAAATATATAAAATTTAAAACATAACTGTTTTTCTTTAAAATATATTTTGTGATCTATATTTTTTTACACAATCTTATCTAATGACGTTATAGTATTACACTTAAATTATATTTTATCACATTTAACTACCTCATTAGCTTATCTAAGATTTGTTGCTTCCACAAAACCAGCTTCAATTCACATATTATTGTTTCAGGCATATAGAGCTCAGAACCGGTCTGCGAAGAAACAAGTTACCATAAGTATTCTTGAGAAAAAGTATTCTTCATAACTTGCCTAATCGTCAGTACAGATCTGATAGCACATAACAATATCATCTACTCCATTTTAAATCTGGAGAGAATAGATTCTTCTATTTCCTGTGTTCCTTGTCTTCAGACAAGGAACCATGTCCCGTAGTTTATCTTTTGAATTACTTTAAATTGACTAATTATCTTTTGACATTTTTCTTCCTGTTAACTGGCACTTTACTTATTTGACCATTTCCCTATATGAGCTAATTTTAATGCAGAATATTTCCAAATGTTAAACGTGGAGTTCTACTACTACACAGCGGGACTTTCAGCGCTGAGGGAATCGATTCCCTCAGCGCTGAATGGTAATGCCTAGCGCTGATTATTCAAATGAAACTCCTAATTACTTTAACACGTGTATGTCATTGCGGGCAAGCGCTGAATCGTTCGATTACCTTTTCAAATTTGTAATGCAACATATCAGCGCTGACATGTTCGCTTACTTTTTCGAATTTGTAATGCAACATATCAGCGCTGACATGTTAGCTTACTTTTTCGAAATTGTAATGCAACATATCAGCGCTGACATGTTAGCTTACCTTTTCGAATTTGTAATGCAACATATCAGCGCTGACATGTTCGCTTACCTTTTAAATTTTACCTATGCTATTGATTTTTAAATAAAATACTATAAATTTTTTTGGATAAATTATATTTTATATTTATGTTTTATAAAATTAAAATATTAATATTTACATAAAAAAATATAACATACTTATATAGATGAATATTTTTCTGGAAATTGTTACTAACACCTTGAAGAGATTTCCAGACTCGACTCGATCACTTGTTCCGGCTTACCATCTGTACTTAAAGCATCTGTAAATACAAAAGTATGTTATTGTATACGCTAAAGTTAATTATGTACAATATACCATACCAAAAAGTGCTGCTGTCACATTCTCTAACGCTCTTAAGGACTTCTTGCCTTGGGTACCATTCTCCAAAATTCCAGGAAATTTTTCGCGTAATTGGTTGTTTTTTAATAACGCGTCTCATTGATGCAGTCTATAAATAACGTAATAGATGAAAAGAAATGTATGAATTAGTAAAATTGTTACATGTGAATATATTAATAAGTTGAAATTGAAAGTAAGAAACATATATAATTTAACTTACAACTACTTCAACGGCAGTGATTTCTTCATTAAATTGAATTAAATCCTCCTCAGTTTGAATTGTAAAATTTTCCAATTGAAACAGCTGACTACATGACTACAGCTGATTACCCCTTGCTTTAGAATGACTGCATTCGCAGCACATTGGTCATTTAATCGTTCTTGACGCAGTAGCATCTACATAATACAAAACAAAAATTTCAATTATCATTTTAAATATATTTACTTAATTTTGCATATACTTACAGTGAGTTTATGTGAAATTACAAATTATATTTTATTTATATTTTTGCTTTTTATTTGATTTTAAAAATTAAAAATTGTTCACTGTTCGCACTTCACTAAAATCAAAAGCAGACTAAATGTATACAATGTAGGCAAAACAAGAAATTCTTAATACTCCTTTGCTTTTCTTCTTCATTCTTTTATAATTTCAACTCCGAAATTGCCTGTGTCGAACACAAATGTCGAAAACAAAGAAAAATAAAAACGAAGAGCTATTACCTCGTCGCTTACTTTTTCAGCGCTGGCATAATGGTGCCGCTGGGGAATTACGAATAATTGTGCATGTGTGCGTGAAGTCTTAAAAGGCAAACGTTAAGTGGGGTGCAGACTATCATACTGGTGTGTCATACGAGTTGCGCTCTCTCTTGCTCAAATTTCTTCTAGCGACCGAATTTGAACAGGTATGACACACAAGAGTAAGCAAAATTTTTGAAGAGTGCTTTTGCGGGTAGTGCTGTGAAAATTTGTGTGTTTAAAATAAAATTTTAAAATTGAAAAAATTGATAGTTAACGTATAGGTTGTGCTTTGCTTATTGATTATAATGTTGTATATTTTATATATGCCGCGTTTTTTTTTGCGATCTTTATATTCACAGCTTTGGACATCCCACAAACAGCGATTACTTTTATTAACATTCGATGAAAGCATCTAAAATGCTTTATCTGCATCCATATTCATATTTTTTTTAGGTTTATTGGTCATTAAGCACAGTAGTTAAAATGAAAAGATCAGTAAAGAACCGTAGTTAATTTCATTCACTACCTGTAAAGTTTCTTAAGAAATTTTTCATAAATAGATCATACAAATAATGTATATATATATATACATAAGAATGTATATATCTTCATTGTTTTTCAAGAAATTTGATCATTTCCATATTTTTGTTACTTAAAGGTTATTAACATTTAAAATTCTTTTATTTTAATAACAAGTTTTAAGAAAGAAAAGCATATTTAGAATACAAAGTATTATATCTTAAATTTAGGTTATTAATTAATTGTTATTACGACCAATTTTCAATATGTTTTTTTATTACTGGGCTTAGATCATAAATTTAATTATGTTTATATTTAGATGTTTTTTTAAAAAAATTTTACTTATAATCATCGTTTATAAATTAAAATAAAAGAAAATAAAATATTTAATAAATTAAATAAAATATTTAATAAATTAAATAAAATATTTAATATATTATATAAAATATTTAATTGTATTTTAATTTTTTATAAGAATTTTATGTAAAAATTTATATTTTTTTTTTAACTAAAATACAATTAAATATTTTACACAAATTTATAAGTGTAATTTTAATAATAATAAATATAATAATAATAAATACAATAATAATAAAATAATAAAAAAACATATTAAATTCATATTAAAATTTTACATATATCACCTGCTCACAATAAATTTGCAAGGCAAAAATGCTCTTGTATGACGTATGAATCGTTAGGGGTGACAGACTATCATACACAACGCGTATGCGAGAGCTGTTCACCAAAATTTTGGTGAGCACGCCAACACGTTGGTAAAGGTGGCAGACTATCATACCTGTGTGTCATACGACGTTTTTCTCTCTCGTATGACATACCAGTATGATAGTCTGCACCCCACTTTAAGTGGGGTGCAGACTATCATACTGGTGTGTCATACGAGTTGCGCTCTCTCTTGCTCAAATTTCTTCTAGCGACCGAATTTGAACAGGTATGACACACAAGATTAGGCAAAATTTTTGAAGAGTGCTTTTGCGGGTAGTGCTGTGTATTTAAAATAAAATTTTAAAATTGAAAAAATTGATGGTTAACGTATAGGTTGTGCTTTGCTTATAATATTATAATTGATTATAATTTTGTATATTTTATATATGCCGCGTTTTTTTTGCGATCTTTATATTCACAGCTTTGGACATCCCACAAACAGCGATTACTTTTATTAACATTCAATGAAAGCATCTAAAAATGCTTTATCTACATCCATATTCATATTTTTTTTATGTTTATTGGTCATTAAGCACAGTAGTTAAAATGAAAAGATCAGTAAAGGACCGTAGTTAATTTCATTCACTACCTGTAAAGTTTCTTAAAAAATTTTTCATAAATAGATCATACAAATAATGTATATATATATATACATAAGAATGTATATATCTTCATTGTTTTTCAAGAAATTTGATCATTTCCATATTTTTGTTAGTTAAAGGTTATTAACATTTAAAATTCTTTTATTTTAATAACAAGTTTTAACAAAGAAAAGCATATTTAGAATACAAAGTATTATATCTTAAATTTAGGTTATTAATTAATTGTTATTACGACCAATTTTCAATATGTTTTTTTATTACTGGGCTTAGATCATAAATTTAACGATGTTTATATATAGATGTTTTTTTAAAAAAAATTTTACTTATAATCATCGTTTATAAATTAAAATAAAAGAAAATAAAATATTTAATAAATTAAACAAAATATTTAATATATTACATAAAATATTTAATTGTATTTTAATTTTTTATAAGAATTTTATGTAAAAATTTATATTTTTTTTAACTAAGATACAATTAAATATTTAACACAAATTTATAAGTGTAATTTTAATAATAATAATAAATA
>NW_024033040.1:0-8668 GCF_002237135.1 Teleopsis dalmanni
AGTACTGTTTTCCAAAAGAGGTAAATATAGTTTAGAAAAGACAATTACTGACAAGGTCTGAATTATTGGTAGTGTTTTTCAGGCTAATTAGTGAACATTTTTTTGTTGTTAAAGAATAAAAATTAAGAAAAAGAAATCACAATTTAATTCCACATTAGTTTTTATTTTTTTAATCCATATTTCGACTTTAGTCTAAAGCCAACATCAGGAAACTGAACAATATATAAAAATACTAATCAACATACTAATACGCAATGGTGTACAAAAACATAAATGTATACATATATACATCCATTTATTATTCTATTTATTATATTTATTGAAATATTAAATAAAGGATTAAAATATTTATTTATTCACAACTATAACAAATGTATTTTATTTTAAAATAATAATAATATTGACTCAAAAGTCCACAAAAAAACTTTCAAATAAATTTATTATTTAGTTTTCAAATTTTTAAGAAAATAACTTAATTATATCTTAACGAAAAGTCATTTCTAAACATTAAATAATGACAAATTTCAGAGATCTGTAAAAAACTAAATCTATTAATCTATTGACTAATTTCAATACTCGTAAAAGTTTTTATTCAAAAGTAATAAATACTTTCCAGAAGAAAAATGTTTCATTTGTTATAAAAATTGTTACAAGATTTACAGCCGATTTCTTTAATGGCAGAAAAACTTTAAGCTTAGTTGGCCTGACTTCAATATGTGAATATATTATAACTTATAATCTGTCCAAAACTTAGAACTCATAAAAGACTCATCGTACTCTATTTATCAGTGAATCGGCTGGATATTTTTAAAAGTTGTTTCTAAAAAAATTACTCCTTTTGAATAGGTATGACTTAGAATTACAAAAACTAGGAAAGATGTTAAGGGATTAATTAAACTTCATTCTATTTTTAAAAAAACAGGAACAGAAATAGAAATGGCATTTGTTATTATGTGTACAAAGTTATGGTAATGTAATAATTGACCCAAAACTATTTTCCAAAAGAGGTAAATATAGTTTAGAAAAGACAATTACTGACAAGGTCTGAATTATTGGTAGTGTTTTTCAGACTAATTGGTGAACATTTTTTTTGTTGTTAAAGAATAAAAATTAAGAAAAAGAAATCACAATTTCATTTCACATTAGTTTTTATTTTTTGAATCCATATTTCGACTTTAGTCTAAAGCCAACATCAGGAAACTGAACAATATATTAAAATACTAATCAACATACTAATACGCAATGGTGTACAAAAACATAAATGTATACCATTTATTATCCTATTTATTATATTTATTGAAATATTAAATAAAGAATCAAAATATTTATTTATTCACAACTATAACAAATGTATTTTATTTTAAAATAATAATAATATTGACCCAAAAGTCCACAAAAAAACTTTCAAATAAATTTATTATTTAGTTTTCAAATTTTTAAGAAAATAACTTAATTATATCTTAACGAAAAGTCATTTCTAAAGATTAAATAATGACAAATTTCAGAGATCTGTAAAAAACTAAATCTATTAATCTATTGACTAATTTCAATACTCGTAAAAGTTTTTATTCAAAAGTAATAAATACTTTCCAGAAGAAAAATGTTTCATTTGTTATAAAAATTGTTACAGGATTTACAGCCGATTTCTTTAATGGCAGAAAAACTTGAAGCTTAGTTGGCCTGACTTCAATATGTGAATATATTATTACTTTTAATCTGTCCAAAACTTAGAACTCATAAAAGACTCATCGTACTCTATTTATCAGTGAATCGGCTGGATATTTTTAAAAGTTGTTTCTAAAAAAATTACTCCTTTTGAATAGGTATGACTTAGAATTACAAAAACTAGGAAAGATGTTAAAGGATTAATTAAACTTCATTCTATTCCTTTAAAAACAGGAACAGGAACAGAAATAGAAATGGCATTTGTTATTATGTGTACAAAGTTATGGTAATGTAATAGTTGACCCAGTACTGTTTTCCAAAAGAGGTAAATATAGTTTAGAAATGACAATTACTGACAAGGTCTGAATTATTGGTAGTGTTTTTCAGACTAATTGGTGAACATTTTTTTTGTTGTTAAAGAATAAAAATTAAGAAAAAGAAATCACAATTTAATTTCACATTAGTTTTTATTTTTTTAATCCATATTTCGACTTTAGTCTAAAGCCAACATCAGGAAACTGAACAATATATTAAAATACTAATCAACATACTAATACGCAATGGTGTACAAAAACATAAATGTATACATATATACATCCATTTATTATTCTATTTATTATATTTATTGAAATATTAAATAAAGGATCAAAATATTTATTTATTCACAACTATAACAAATGTATTTTATTTTAAAATAATAATAATATTGACTCAAAAGTCCACAAAAAAACTTTCAAATAAATTTATTATTTAGTTTTCAAATTTTTAAGAAAATAAATTAATTATATCTTAACGAAAAGTCATTTCTAAAGATTAAATAATGACAAATTTCAGAGATCTGTAAAAAACTAAATCTATTAATCTATTGACTAATTTCAATATTCGTAAAAGTTTTTATTCAAAAGTAATAAATACTTTCCAGAAGAAAAATGTTTCATTTGTTATAAAAATTGTTACAGGATTTACAGCCGATTTCTTTAATGGCAGAAAAACTTTAAGCTTAGTTGGCCTGACTTCAATATGTGTATATATTATAACTTATAATCTGTCCAAAACTTAGAACTCATAAAAGACTCATCGTACTCTATTTATCAGTGAATCGGCTGGATATTTTTAAAAGTTGTTTCTAAAAAAATTACTCCTTTTGAATAGGTATGACTTAGAATTACAAAAACTAGGAAAGATGTTAAGGGATTAATTAAACTTCATTCTATTCCTTTAAAAACAGGAACAGGAACAGAAATAGAAATGGCATTTGTTATTATGTGTACAAAGTTATGGTAATGTAATAGTTGACCCAGTACTGTTTTCCAAAAGAGGTAAATATAGTTTAGAAAAGACAATTACTGACAAGGTCTGAATTATTGGTAGTGTTTTTCAGACTAATTGGTGAACATTTTTTTGTTGTTAAAGAATAAAAATTAAGAAAAAGAAATCACAATTTCATTTCACATTAGTTTTTATTTTTTTAATCCATATTTCGACTTTAGTCTAAAGCCAACATCAGGAAACTGAACAATATATTAAAATACTAATCAACATACTAATACGCAATGGTGTACAAAAACATAAATGTATACATATATACATCCATTTATTATTCTATTTATTATATTTATTGAAATATTAAATAAAGGATCAAAATATTTATTTATTCACAACTATAACAAATGTATTTTATTTTAAAATAATAATAATATTGACTCAAAAGTCCACAAAAAAACTTTCAAATAAATTTATTATTTAGTTTTCAAATTTTTAAGAAAATAAATTAATTATATCTTAACGAAAAGTCATTTCTAAAGATTAAATAATGACAAATTTCAGAGATCTGTAAAAAACTAAATCTATTAATCTATTGACTAATTTCAATATTCGTAAAAGTTTTTATTCAAAAGTAATAAATACTTTCCAGAAGAAAAATGTTTCATTTGTTATAAAAATTGTTACAGGATTTACAGCCGATTTCTTTAATGGCAGAAAAACTTTAAGCTTAGTTGGCCTGACTTCAATATGTGAATATATTATTACTTTTAATCTGTCCAAAACTTAGAACTCATAAAAGACTCATCGTACTCTATTTATCAGTGAATCGGCTGGATATTTTTAAAAGTTGTTTCTAAAAAAATTACTCCTTTTGAATAGGTATGACTTAGAATTACAAAAACTAGGAAAGATGTTAAGGGATTAATTAAACATCATTCTATTCCTTTAAAAACAGGAACAGGAACAGAAATAGAAATGGCATTTGTTATTATGTGTACAAAGTTGTGGTAATGTAATAATTGACCCAGAACTATTTTCCAAAAGAGGTAAATATAGTTTAGAAATGACAATTACTGACAAGCTCTGAATTATTGGTAGTGTTTTTCAGGCTAATTGGTGAACATTTTTTTTGTTGTTAAAGAATAAAAATTAAGAAAAAGAAATCACAATTTAATTTCACATTAGTTTTTATTTTTTTAATCCATATTTCGACTTTAGTCTAAAGCCAACATCACCAAACTGAACAATATATTAAAATACTAATCAACATACTAATACGCAATGGTGTACAAAAACATAAATGTATACATATATACATCCATTTATTATTCTATTTATTATATTTATGGAAATATTAAATAAAGGATCAAAATATTTATTTATTCACAACTATAACAAATGTATTTTATTTTAAAATAATAATAATATTGACCCAAAAGTCCACAAAAAAACTTTCAAATAAATTTATTATTTAGTTTTCAAATTTTTAAGAAAATAGCTTAATTATATCTTAACGAAAAGTCATTTCTAAACATTAAATAATGACAAATTTCAGAGATCTGTGAAAAACTAAATCTATTAATCCATTGACTAATTTCAATACTCGTAAAAGTTTTTATTCAAAAGTAATAAATACTTTCCAGAAGAAAAATGTTTCATTTGTTATAAAAATTGTTACAAGATTTACAGCCGATTTCTTTAATGGCAGAAAAACTTTAAGCTTAGTTGGCCTGACTTCAATATGTGAATATATTATAACTTATAATCTGTCCAAAACTTAGAACTCATAAAAGACTCATCGTACTCTATTTATCAGTGAATCGGCTGGATATTTTTAAAAGTTGTTTCTAAAAAAATTACTCCTTTTGAATAGGTATGACTTAGAATTACAAAAACTAGGAAAGATGTTAAGGGATTAATTAAACTTCATTCTATTCCTTTAAAAACAGGAACAGGAACAGAAATAGAAATGGCATTTGTTATTATGTGTACTAAGTTATGGTAATGTAATAATTGACCCAGAACTATTTTCCAAAAGAGGTAAATATAGTTTAGAAAAGACAATTACTGACAAGGTCTGAATTATTGGTAGTGTTTTTCAGACTAATTGGTGAACATTTTTTTTGTTGTTAAAGAATAAAAATTAAGAAAAAGAAATCACAATTTCATTTCACATTAGTTTTTATTTTTTTAATCCATATTTCGACTTTAGTCTAAAGCCAACATCAGGAAACTGAACAATATATTAAAATACTAATCAACATACTAATACGCAATGGTGTACAAAAACATAAATGTATACCATTTATTATCCTATTTATTATATTTATTGAAATATTAAATAAAGAATCAAAATATTTATTTATTCACAACTATAACAAATGTATTTTATTTTAAAATAATAATAATATTGACCCAAAAGTCCACAAAAAAACTTTCAAATAAATTTATTATTTAGTTTTCAAATTTTTAAGAAAATAACTTAATTATATCTTAACGAAAAGTCATTTCTAAACATTAAATAATGACAAATTTCAGAGATCTGTGAAAAACTAAATCTATTAATCTATTGACTAATTTTAATACTCGTAAAAGTTTTTATTCAAAAGTAATAAATACTTTCCAGAAGAAAAATGTTTCATTTGTTATAAAAATTGTTACAGGAGCCGATTTCTTTAATGGAAGAAAAACTTGAAGCTTACTTCAATATGTGAATATAATATAACTTATAATCTGTCCAAAACTTAGAACTCATAAAAGACTCATCGTACTCTATTTATCAGTGAATCGGCTGGATATTTTTAAAGTTGTTTTTAAAAAAATTACTCCTTTTGAATAGGTATGACTTAGATTTACAAAAACTAGGAAAGATGTTAAAGGATTAATTAAACTTCATTCTATTCCTTTAAAAACAGGAACAGGAACAGAAATAGAAATGGCATTTGTTATTATGTGTACAAAGTTATGGTAATGTAATAGTTGACCCAGTACTGTTTTCCAAAAGAGGTAAATATAGTTTAAAAAAGACAATTACTGACAAGCTTTGAATTATTGGTAGTGTTTTTCAGGCTAATTGGTGAACATTTTTTTTGTTGTTAAAGAATAAAAATTAAGAAAAAGAAATCATAATTTAATTTCACATTAGTTTTTATTTTTTTAATCCATATTTCGACTTTAGTCTAAAGCCAATATCAGGAAACTGAACAATATATTAAAATACTAATCAACATACTAATACGCAATGGTATACAAAAACATAAATGTATACATATATAAATCCATTTATTATTCTATTTATTATATTTATTGAAATATTAAATAAATGATCAAAATATTTATTTATTCACAACTATAACAAATGTATTTTATTTTAAAATAATAATAATATTGACCCAAAAGTCCACAAAAAAACTTTCAAATAAATTTATTATTTAGTTTTCAAATTTTTAAGAAAATAGCTTAATTATATCTTAACGAAAAGTCATTTCTAAACATTAAATAATGACAAATTTCAGAGATCTGTAAAAAACTAAATCTATTAATCTATTGACTAATTTCAATACTCGTAAAAGTTTTTATTCAAAGTAATAAATACTTTCCAGAAGAAAAATGTTTCATTTGTTATAAAAATTGTTACAGGATTTACAGCCGATTTCTTTAATGGCAGAAAAACTTTAAGCTTAGTTGGCCTGACTTCAATATGTGAATATATTATTACTTTTAATCTGTCCAAAACTTAGAACTCATAAAAGACTCATCGTACTCTATTTATCAGTGAATCGGCTGGATATTTTTAAAAGTTGTTTCTAAAAAAATTACTCCTTTTGAATAGGTATGACTTAGAATTACAAAAACTAGGAAAGATGTTAAGGGATTAATTAAACTTCATTCTATTCTTTCAAAAACAGGAACAGAAATAGAAATGGCATTTGTTATTATGTGTACAAAGTTATGGTAATGTAATAGTTGACCCAGTACTGTTTTCCAAAAGAGGTAAATATAGTTTAGAAAAGACAATTACTGACAAGGTCTGAATTATTGGTAGTGTTTTTCAGACTAATTGGTGAACATTTTTTTGTTGTTAAAGAATAAAAATTAAGAAAAAGAAATCACAATTTCATTTCACATTAGTTTTTATTTTTTTAATCCATATTTCGACTTTAGTCTAAAGCCAACATCAGGAAACTGAACAATATATTAAAATACTAATCAACATACTAGTACGCAATGGTGTACAAAAACATAAATGTATACATATATACATCCATTTATTATTCTATTTATTATATTTATTGAAATATTAAATAAAGGATCAAAATATTTATTTATTCACAACTATAACAAAGGTATTTTATTTTAAAATAATAATAATATTGACCCAAAAGTCCACAAAAAACTTTCAAATAAATTTATTATTTATTTTTCAAATTTTTAAGAAAATAACTTAATTATATCTTAACGAAAAGTCATTTCTAAACATTAAATAATGACAAATTTCAGAGATCTGTAAAAAACTAAATCTATTAATCTATTGACTAATTTCAATATCCGTAAAAGTTTTTATTCAAAAGTAATAAATACTTTCCAGAAGAAAAATGTTTCATTTGTTATAAAAATTGTTACAGGAGCCGATTTCTTTAATGGCAGAAAAACTTTAAGCTTAGTTGGCCTGACTTCAATATGTGAATATATTATAACTTATAATCTGTCCAAAACTTAGAACTCATAAAAGACTCATCGTACTCTATTTATCAGTGAATCGGCTGGATATTTTTAAAAGTTGTTTCTAAAAAAATTACTCCTTTTGAATAGGTATGACTTAGAATTACAAAAACTAGGAAAGATGTTAAGGGATTAATTAAACTTCATTCTATTTTTTTAAAAACAGGAACAGAAATAGAAATGGCATTTGTTATTATGTGTACTAAGTTATGGTAATGTAATAATTGACCCAGAACTATTTTCCAAAAGAGGTAAATATAGTTTAGAAAAGACAATTACTGACAAGGTCTGAATTATTGGTAGTGTTTTTCAGACTAATTGGTGAACATTTTTTTTGTTGTTAAAGAATAAAAATTAAGAAAAAGAAATCACAATTTCATTTCACATTAGTTTTTATTTTTTTAATCCATATTTCGACTTTAGTCTAAAGCCAACATCAGGAAACTGAACAATATATTAAAATACTAATCAACATACTAATACGCAATGGTGTACAAAAACATAAATGTATACCATTTATTATCCTATTTATTATATTTATTGAAATATTAAATAAAGAATCAAAATATTTATTTATTCACAACTATAACAAATGTATTTTATTTTAAAATAATAATAATATTGACCCAAAAGTCCACAAAAAAACTTTCAAATAAATTTATTATTTAGTTTTCAAATTTTTAAGAAAATAACTTAATTATATCTTAACGAAAAGTCATTTCTAAACATTAAATAATGACAAATTTCAGAGATCTGTGAAAAACTAAATCTATTAATCTATTGACTAATTTTAATACTCGTAAAAGTTTTTATTCAAAAGTAATAAATACTTTCCAGAAGAAAAATGTTTCATTTGTTATAAAAATTGTTACAGGAGCCGATTTCTTTAATGGAAGAAAAACTTGAAGCTTACTTCAATATGTGAATATAATATAACTTATAATCTGTCCAAAACTTAGAACTCATAAAAGACTCATCGTACTCTATTTATCAGTGAATCGGCTGGATATTTTTA
>NW_024033041.1:0-8666 GCF_002237135.1 Teleopsis dalmanni
ATAACTAATTTGTATATTTCATTTGTATATTGTATAATTTGTATATTTCAAAAAAAATTGGACAAAGTCTAACGGACTTGGCATCCCTACTCTAAACATTCGGTTCGGTTCAGAAATTGGTGAAAAAAGAATTTCTGATTTCTTATATAAAAATAATAAGTCGATTATTTAATAATCAAAATCATTTGATTTCAGTTTAGAATTGTTTTTCTGCTTCAGCACAGATTGATTAATTATACTAAAAAGCAGAAGTTCTAATTCAGAATCAATTGAAAACCCTGCTTTCAATGGATTTTTAATTCGAGCGTTGAACAATTCCGGTTGCATTAAATATCTGTTATTAAAGTTGAAGAATAATACATTTTTCCTAAAAAGACAATTTTATCTTAGTTGAAATTGTGTACACCCCGCTTACAACCTATATATCATCGCAAAGTAATAAAGAAAATTATCCTATGTTATTAATTTCAAAATAAATGATTTCACATTACACAGAACTGTTCTATGAAATTTATCGCAAATCAAGAACATAAAAAATTCCTAGGATAGAAACTTAAAATAAATAGGGGAGGTAAATAGAGTGAAAAATTTCTTAATTGTTGTTAAAGTACATAAGCTACATATGACGTGCTTCTGCAAAAAATAACTATTTCAAAAAACTGTTGACAACATAAAATTGTCCACTGAATTTGAAGATCTAAAATATGACAAGTTCTTTTCTATTGTGTTACATTCTTTACGAAAGAACCTTATTGACAAAATCTATTGGTTCATAAAAAGCATCATAAGACCTAACCCATTGATGACGCTTTATTTTTTAGGTTTAACATTTCAGTTTATAGATCGCTCTCATATCTTCTGACAGACTCAACTCCAGCAATATTTTTCCTAACTCAGAATTATGCTACTGTCGTGGTCACTGTCTACTGTCAGGTTATCCCTGTTAATGACTCTATTTTATGACTCTCTATTATCCCAACTAGAACTTTTAGAAATTACATGTGAAAATAGTATATCTACTTACTAAACAGAATTGAAATCTTATACTGATAAGTTGTAAATATTTATACAAATTATTTAAAACCTGAAAATATATGATGGGTAGTGGGTATATTCTGGAACACTGTTGAACGATTATTCAGTTTTACTTTAACTGACTTTTTAAATTTCACTTACGATGAAATTGTCATAAGCTAAGCTGTCATAATTCATCTATAACAGACAATAATGAGAGTAGTATAATTATTCATCTAATCCTACAATTAGATAATTCAAATTAAAAACCAAATTACCAATAAATTAATAGTAGTCACAGATACGTCGTCGTGCGATTTAGCTCTCAGTAAAATAAATAATGTATAAAACATTTATCTAATAAGGGTTACTTTAAGGATACCTTTTTTTAACAATTCTTCTAATCGCTGAATGAACAAAAACTACTTTTTCAGGAATTTGCAGAAAAAGTAATGTAACTCCTGTAGCAAAACAATAATTTGGTTTATAATTCCATTTACCTAATCTCGTACCTTCGCTTTCAGGCTAAGAACATTCACTTTTTTTAATTTTCTTATCGATAGTCCTATGCAGAGGCTCCTTAAAGTCGACATAATATATTCAGATATTGATCTCTCACATGTGTGAGATATTGATAACATAGTATTTAGATAAAGAATTATAATTTATTGAGACCGTATAAAAAGCATTTATGCGGTTAAACTTTAATACTATTAGTTATATAATAGATGGAAAGCAAACAAAGTGAAAGCGTATATCCCTGCTAGAATCAAAAACTTGGCTCACTTGTCATGAAAAACTACAAAGATATATGAATTTTAAAAGAGATGAAAAGTTTTGTCAATTTGATAACGACGAAGTACACAATCTGTATTACATAACAAAGGTTTGAGAGTTTTTCTAAATCATAACCATTATGTCGATCTGTACACGTTATGAGAATGATGTAAAATCGATCCCAAAAGGCTTACAAAATTACACAAAAGAATCGTCCAGAAATGCGGTAGCTTGATTGTTTTAACTTGATTTAATGGATGGAGAATGGAGTTTAACAATGGCATTCAGTCTAGTTCCAGTTTGATACTCTAATTCAGAAAGAAAAAAATTATTCAGATGTATAATGTCATAAGATAATGACAATAGGTTAGGTTAGGTTGGAATGGCAACCTTGTGTCCAAGCCCACCTGAACTTAAACAATTCTGATAACACGGACTAGCGTCATTCATATAGTAGTCACCGTATGAACAACGCTGAAAGGCACGACTCCCTATTTACGTAGAACTGAATCAACTTGAAAAGTCTCTGGTTTTGGAGGATACCAGGTTTGTCAAGCATATAAGAAAAGGGGATCTGCTGATCCACAACCCCTACTGAATTCATTATAATAAATCATTCTAATAGGATATTTTCTTAGTACCAAGTGACGTGTCGTTGTTAAGCAGATTCGTAAGTAGCTGGTACATTTGTTGTTTATTTTGGGCGAGGTCGATCTTAAGATCTGAGAGGAGTTTTCATCTACCATAGTTTGTTTAGCTATAACGAGATATTTTTTTTTAATTATCAGATGAACCGTTGAAAGTGGAGATAACGATAATGATAATGACTTACTTTTATTAATCATTCTAATTTATAAATTTAATTAGTTTTTTATTTGTTATAACTTATAATAAATTTAAAAACAAACTCTTTAATTTTAACGCAGTAAGTTTTATTAAATATTACAGTTTCAATTGAAATTTCGATATACTAGTAATATCGTGTGATTAATGTAATCAGCTTATTTCAGTACTTATTTAAACTAAATTGGCTCTCCCATTTTTTATTTGTAATTATGTATATGAAAGCGTAGTTTTAATTACATATCTAATATAAATTCTTAATATACAATATTTTTAAAATTTAACAATTACAAAATAATTTTTGTTCCACAAACAAAGCTTTTTATACATATGTATAGACTTATATGTAATATCATAGACACCGAGAAATCTTATTATTGTGAATATATTTATTAAATGTTTCTTACATAAGCAATGTAACATATAAATATATATTAATTATTACTAAAATAATGTACACGTTGTGCAATTTCACTTAAACTAATATAGGTAATAACTTAGAATAATCAATAAGAATTTTGATATACGCAATGTGCCAAAGAAATATTAGAACTTTCTATATTTACTTTATTATATTTCCATATTTAAATCACATCAATTAAATATATATAGACTCGTGATTATTATAAAATTTTCTTTGAAAAAAACAGACCCTGGTATTTCTACAATTAGATTTATATTTGAATGTTTTTAATAAATAAAATTTATATAATAATAACTAAATTCAATATAATTAAATATAGACTAAAATTAACTGCATTATTATTAAAATCTTTTATGTTATTTTCTCATTATAACATAATACACTCTCATTAATACATAACATTGTATTCAGTTTTTTAATTATATAAATTAGTAAAATTTATATATAAACATAGAAAAAAAGTTGTTGATATACAAATTTTTTATTTAAAACCAAATTTATTAACTGTAATATTTTAAAATTATTTCTTTTTAATCAACTTTCCTTAGGTTTTTATTTATATTTATTATAATTTTGTATTTATTATTATTTTTTTTTAATTTTTTAATTATTAAAACTATTATGTTTTAAAAAATATTGATAACGAAATATATATAAATTTTATTTAAAATAATTTTTTTTTTGTAATATATATGAAATAAAATTTTTTTATATTGTTTGTATTAAAATTTTATTATTTTCATATTAAGAGCTTTTTTATTTTAATATTATTATTTTACATTTTTGTTAATATATTAGATATCTTGACAATAAAAATTATGTTTAAAAAGAATTTGTAAATAATAAATTTTTTTAAAATTGCAATTAAAATTAAATTTAATTTTTATTTTTTCTTTAATATTTATTAAACTCTCATTATCATTGCTTATTATTTTCATAATAAGAATTTTTTTATTTTAATATTATTATTTCACATTTTTGTTAATATATTAGATATCTTGACAATAAAAATTATATTTAAAAATAATTTGTAAACAATAAATTTTTTTAAAATTGCAATTAAAATTAAATTTAATTTTTATTTTTTTTTTAATGTTTATTAAACTCTCATTATCATTGCTTATTGTACATCTATTTTAGTTTTTAAATATTAAGTATTATTTTTATTTCAACATTCTTCTGCATTTTTTGTTAATACATGTAGATACCTTTTATTTCTTTTTTAAATTCTAATTTAAAAATATTATATATAATTATTATTAATTTTTAAATATGTTATAATTTTATTAGCCTATTCAGTGGGATATTTCTGTTAATAATTTGTTTTTATCATAAATGTTAAATTGGGTAAATGGTTACTATTTCACCAAAAGATTAATTATTAATATTTATTAAGTTTAATTATAAATAATTGTATTAAATTTATATTATTACAATTCCTCAAAAATCTTTGGTATATTTTATATATATATATTATATATTAGTCTCTATACTGCAACATAATTTTTAGAATATAGATTTGAATGAAATTCTATTTTAATAAATGATTTTGATATGATTGTCCTATGTAATTTATTTATTATTGTGTATTGTGTTAATTATTTCTGTTCATGGGTTTTATACAATTATTTTTTTACATATATATTCATACTTAATGCTACAAATAAAATTTACTGTATATGTATATTATTTTAAAACTCTCCGCCCACAAAATGAGCCACGTCACGAAACATTTATATGCAGATATATGTATGTGGTAAATTTTATTTGTAGCAATCTATAACAAATTCTGCGTTTAAATATTTAGTACAACTTTATATATATGAATATTTCCTTATTAGTACAGCTTTATATATACAAAATAAATTAAAATTAAAAAATATTTATACGTTATAATAAAATTTATTTCATATATGTAAAAATAATTTAACTTATTTATATCAATTTTAAATTTATAAAAATCAAATTTCAAGAATAGTTAATGCATATAAAAATCAAAGCACTTTTTTTTTGTATTTTTTTAAATCTTATTTTGAATAAAGAATTATTGTAAAAAGTAAAACAAAAAAAATATAAAAAAGTTTAGAAATTAGTAAAGAAATGTAATGTTATAGCTCAATTTAATTAAAATTAATGAAAATAAATGCGAACAAAATATAGAGTTATGAAAATTGTTTAAACTTTATGGATTTAGTTTTTAAAATAAATCAAATGAATAAAGAAACCAATAAAATGAGAATATAAATTCATCCTTTGTTGCATATACAAAATATTCTGTTTATAATACTATTTATCAAATGTAAATTAAGAAAATTTCACTTAAAATTGGGATATTTAAAACTTTTTTGTTTCTTAACAAAAATTAATATTTTATAAACAATACATATCGTTTATTGCAACTCAACAAAACGCCAACCAATTATTTTTTTTGCAATCAAAACTTGTTTTAAACATTTAATACATTGCAACTGATAGAGCATAATAAATACCATTGAATTATTACAAAAAAAAAATATTAAAATGTATTATTTAATTAGGTTTTGTTTAAATAATAATAAAATAAATAATAATAAAAATTTATTTTAACTTAAAAACTCATTGTATGGTTGAAAATTCAAATATCCTAAATGTATGCAAAATATTTTGTGCTGCGTGTACATTTAAAATAAAATGTCATATATTGCTCTCTTTTCAGTATGCGACGTGTACTTAAACTAACACAGCTGATATTTAAACGTCAAAAGAAGTTGCGACTATCGACTAAAAGCAGCATAAACAAAAATTAAACAAGGGATTATTTAATATTATTAGTAAATAACTCAGTTATATAAATAAATGTGTAATATAAAAAGTGTTTTTTCTTTTTTTTAGCTAGAATTCGAATAAATAACAAAAAATGAATCCAACCGGTAACCCAAACGATTTTTACAACCAAGCGCCACCAGCATACAATTTCCAAATGCCAGATCAAGAATTTTCCTTCCAGACTTTTGATAACACGCAAACATCTGTGCCACCAAATTATGATAACTATGCATCTGCAAACCAGTCAATGGGTTCATTCTACAATCCAAATGAGTACGTTGATTCTTCAATTTCGCAAAATAAGACTACAGACGGTAATGATTTCGATGACGAGCCACCTTTGTTGGAAGAATTAGGCATAAATCCACAGCATATATTTTTAAAAACACTAGCTGTACTCAATCCTATGCGTGGTGCAGACCAACAAATTTTACAAGATGCAGATATGGCTGGTCCATTGGTGTTTTGTCTTGCACTAGGTGGCTGTTTACTATTAAGTGGCAAAGTAACTTTTTCATACATTTACGGTATCGGCGTTATGGGCTGCATTGCCTTCTATTGCCTATTGTCGCTGATGGCTGTACGCGCACAAGTTACTTTTGGCGCTGTAGTCTCTGTTTTGGGTTATTGTTTGCTGCCTATGGTCGTCTTGTCTGGCATTAATGTTTTGATTACCATACAAGGTACTATCGGTTTGATTGTTGCTGCAATCGCAATTATTTGGTGTGCAATGTCAGCTTCGAAACTGTTTGTGACTGCATACTCTATGGACCATCAACAGGTGTTGATAGCCTATCCGTGCGCACTTCTATATGGTGTTTTTGCATTAATTACAATTTTTTAAAATTATAAGCCAAATGTGGTAAATACTTGACTAAAAAATTAATAAAGGAATAGTAATAGTTTTAAATAAATTGCTTTTAGTTTATAATATAATATTTTGAATCTATAGAAAATTATGTTTCTTTTGTTTAACTTAACAGAAATGAGTTATAAATAAATGTGCTACCAAAACTTAATAAATAATATTTTGTCTAAGGTAAGAGTGCTTATGAAGCACCGACTAATTAGTGATTTGTAAGGATGGTCGGGAAGTGAATATTAGATGTTAGGTGTCTTCAGTATAAATAAATAAAGTATACCATTCAAAGAGCTACGAATAATTAAAGTTATACAAACAAACTATAATTAATAAATAACAAATAAGTATATAAATATATAATTATGTATGTAGTTGTGTACATTACAACAATGTGGAAAAACGTGGTTTATTATAAAAATCACTCAAGTGAAATACGTTTAATATTTATTTATAATTAATAATGGTACCGCTCTTCTGGAAATGAATCATATTTAGGCTTTGCGATTGTACTCCTATAAAACAAAATAAATGAAAATATGAACAGAAAAGTGGATAGTGTTCAGTAATTTTTTAGCAAACTAAATCTTCGAATATACAAAAAGGGTATTCACGGTATCAAGTTATAAACTCGCTAATCGAATAACATGATAACACTGTAAAGTACTAATAATAAAATATATGTACTCGAAATGTATTTTATTGTTGCCCAATTGCGTTGTTAACATGTTAACAATTTAAAAAGGTAATCATTTTGGTAGTTAATAATTTCAACTTATTATTCTACTATGTTCAACTATAAGCCGTTGTTGTTTGTGTGATATGTAAAAAGCTTAAGAATGGACTACGAGTGTATGCTTGAACATAAAAACAATTGTATTACCTACAAAGGCATTCACAAAAATTTGTTTTTATTGTTATGTTTCGAATTGAGTACATTTGTGAACCTAAAGCCTAGTACTAATGATATGGATGCTAATGCTAAGTTTAAAAGCAACTGTTATAAGTATAGAAGAACTCTTGTACGAATGATTTGCTTGAAAATTAGTAAATATTAAAGTCAGAGCTTACCAACACTTCGTTATCGAATCTCAGAATGGTTACAGGCTCCTCGAGGAGGCATGCAGATCTGAGGTAAATTATTGCTTGAGCCTGATGAAGTGATAAACAATAATCCAGTCAAGGTGTAGAGAGGGGTTATGAAGAAACCTCGCAGTTAATAGAGAGTAAAAGTGCTCAAGTGCACTGACTCAACTAGCATCAACATAATAATAAAGCTAAGTTAACTGTAAGCTAACTGAATCGTAAGTTAAATGGTTTATAAGCTACGTCAATAAGCTAAGTAACTTATGAGTTAATTGACTTGTAAGCTAATGAATGGCTGAATATATTTCATCTCTTAAACGTTACTATAAAAAGAATTTAATGAAATTTCCCAGTTTTTTGTAAATTGTTAATTTTGTTTAATAAGACTATAACAAATGTGTAATAATTAATTAAATATTCTTTAAAAAAAGTGACAAACAATTAAAGAAGCACTTTTGAATTGCTATAATTCTTCTTGGAAGAAGTAGAAAAATTGTAAATAAAGGTGTTTACAATATATGAAAATATTTGCAATGTATCAATAAAAGATTTGAAGATGTGCCCTTCAGTATCGTACCCATCAGTATTATCGTTACTAAAATATAAAGAACATAACAAAAAAATATAAAATCAGTTTCAAACGAAATTATTAAAATAATTAATTATATATAAATAGAATATAAAGAATCAGTAAATTTATAAATTATTAAATAAAATATAAGAAAATTTGATTGTATTAATTGCATTCATTATAAAAACAATAAAATTTTTAGTAAGATAAGATTATTATATAAATTAATTTTTGTTAAGGTTTGAGAATAAAATTAAATTTTTAATTAATTTTCTACATATTAATCT
>NW_024033042.1:0-8665 GCF_002237135.1 Teleopsis dalmanni
TTTTTAAAATTTTTTTGCAATATTTTCATAATTTTTGTTTCATTTTTTTGAAATATAAGGGAAATTTTTTTTTGAAATATTTTTGCAATTTTTTTCGTAATATTTTGCAATATATTTTACAATGAAAGTGATTCATTTCTTCTGTCCTAGTGTTGCCGTTTCAATTTTTAACACTATCTCTGTATTAAGTTATATTTCTCCCTGTAAGTAAATATTTTACAACTCACAGTAGTAGTAAATTTTTTTAAATTTCGCCTTTTAGCATCAGCTGCCAAAGCTTACCATGGCATTACCCATGGCTGCTTCCTACTTTCTGCCTCTACGTACACAAAAGAATTTTTAAGCAAAAATATGCAAAAACAAAAAATATTCGTGGTGGCATTTGTGGGCAGTTGCATTGACGCAGTGCACTTTGGTAGTATGCTTAACCCAAAGCTTTATCATAAATTTAATAATTTTTTGCTATGTTTCCTGTTTCACTCTTTAACAATATTTTTCTTCGGTATTAGTAGATTACAAAACACAACGGAGTTGCCTTTTAAACCAATGTCTGTCCTGTTGTTTCTCTTTTTTTTTTGTTGTGCTTTCTTTTTTTATTGTTACCGTACCATTTTTGTTGAAACGATTCATTTTCATATACATCCTTACTCCACATCCTTACTTACCACCGCAGTTTTTGTTTGATTTTGGAGCAGAGCAAGTTTATCAGCTTCTCGGTACATGGTACAGGTCAAGGAAAAACATTACTTTTGTTTGCTGACTTTTTTTTGTTTTTTTTTTTGCAATTTTTATTTGTTTTCTTTTGACTTTTTCTGTTTATTTTTTATTATTTTTTAATTCTCTTCCACTCATATTTCAACCTGTAGTGTTTGCTGAATCTAATGCCACTCTTCGTGGATTTTCCATTTCAGTACTTGTGTAAATATCGAGCAACTAATGAAAAAACAACAATAATACATATTTTATAATATTCAAAAGTTTTAATTTCGTTTGGTTAATAATTCAAACAATAATTACTTCAAACAATTTACACAATTTGATGGATTCAATTAATTAAACTCACTTCAAAGTTAAGTACCAGAACATAAGTATGGAATGAAGTGAAGAAAGTAGAGATCCTTACTGTAAATTATAAGCGTTTTTATAATTAGGGTTTATGATCTTTATTTCAATTTCTTTAACACAATGTAAATTATAAACGTGTTATAATTGGGGTTTGATTTCATTTAATTTATACAATTGAATTTATACAATTTCGGTTATTGATTGTTTAATCACTTTTTTATGTGTACCCGTGTGTTGACACGTTCGCGATCGAAAAACAAGAGACAGAATCAAACCAACGGAGTTTACTTGCAGCCAAAAAATATAACAAAAAAATTGCTCATCTCGAGCGCAAAAACAAAAGGCAATAAAACAAGACTTAGAACCGTTGGTTTGATTACATCTTATACAGGGTTAGTTAGATAAATTAATTAACCATATATTAACCATATAAAATATTATATATGAATTATATAATATATTAATTATAATAATTTAATTATACAATATATAATTTAAAATAGAATAAAATATAATATATAAATCATATAACACATCAATTAATAATTCTACAGAATCCTACAATATTAACAATTTGACTTTAACCGCTCTAACATCCCGCCCCCCTTGAAAGGATTTTCAATTGGTAATAGTGCGAGTTTGTGGATTGGACGCCGTATTACTCCTTTTGGGGTTTGCACATCAACAACACGAACCAAATTATCTGGACCCCTGATGCAATGCACGATTCGGCCCATCAACCAGCGTAGTGGAGGCATATTGTCTTCATGGATTAAAACCAGAGCCCCCTCGGTGATGTTAGATTGTTCTTCTGTCCATTTGGTGCGTATCTGCAGCTCATTCAGATAGTCTCTAGACCATCTGCGCCAGAAGTGATGTTTGACTGCGGTTATACGAGACCATTTATCAATTAATGAAGCAGATTCATACTGAGAACTTGGTTCAGATCCTCACCGGCCCACCGATAAGAAAATGTGCCGGCGTTAGCGCTTCATAATCGCTCGGGTCACAAGAATGAGGTGTGATTGGTCGCGAATTTAAGATAGCTTCGATTTCAATCAGTGCTGTTCCAAGCTCCTCAAAGGTGAATCGAGTATTTCATAGTGTTCGATACAGATGGCCTTTCGCACTTTTTACAGCCGCTTCCCATAGACCTCCAAAGTGAGGTGCTCGGGGCGGTATAAAATTGAAATTTATGAATTGGTTGCTGCAAAAGGTCTGCAGCATCACTTGATTAGACTTCTCGAAAAACATCCTTTTTAACTCTGCTAGTTTGTTGTTAGCCCCAACGAAGTTCGTGGCGTTATCGCAATAGATGTCTGATGGTAACCCTCGTCTACCGATTAACCTTTTCAGTGCTGCAATAAATGCCTCCGTAGATAAGTCTGACACAGCTTCTAGATGAGCTGCCTTTGTAGACAAACAAACGAACACGGCTATATAGGTCTTATATGGAACCCGTCCCCGAATTCGGAGATACGTTAATATCGGACCGCAAAAATCTACCGCAGTACGCGCGAATGGACGGCTTGGAGTGAGGCGTTCGATTGGGAGATTACCCATCATTTGATTAAGTAGTTTGGGTTTATAACGCACGCAGTGAATACACGAGTGCACGACTCGGCATGCAATTTCTCGAATATTAATTATCCAGAAGTTTAGTCGAGTAAGGGCAATTAGTGCTTTTGCGCCTGCATGATAGTTGCACAAGTGTATATGCCGAACATAAAGTTCCACAAAATAACAGCCCTTCGGCAACAAAATAGGGTGACGTTGGCCTACTGAGATGTCACTCAGCTCGAGGCGACCTCCCACCTTTAGTAATTGATAACCGAATACATTGTCCAGGAAGGGATTTAGATGCTTTAATGTACCTTCGGCTGGGTTCCCTCGTTGTAGGCGTTGTATATCAATTTCGAAGAATTGCTGTTGGATGACCCAAATAATACAGTGCAATGCCTTTTGTAGCTGAATAGGTTGGAGGGTACATTCTCCGTTCTTCAATTTATTCTTGGTTACATGATAAAAACGCTGTACCTGCGCTATTACTCGTAGCATCTTAGTGTATGAACTATATCTTGACAATACCTGTAATACGTAGTTGTCTTCATTTGTGTTAACGAATACAACCTTTCGCGTCTCTTTATTGACTTCTTCCATATCCAGGTTGTGACATTTCAAATGCGGCCAGTATTTATCAGCGAGTAACAAAAATTCCGGCCCCGTAAACCAACAAGACTCTGATAATTGGCGGATGTTACAGCCGCGCGACACAACATCTGCCGGGTTGGATTGGGTAGGAACGTGTCTCCATTGCCCATTTGCGGTAATATCTTGAATTTCCGCTACTCGATTGCCAACGAATGCAGACAGGGTTGATGAGTGCTGCTTCAACCAATGTAATACAATCTGTGAATCAGTCCAAAAAAACGTTTCACCCTTAAATTGCGCAAATATTGGTTGGACCTTCTGATACAGTTTGGCAAGAAGTAAGGCACCACAGAGTTCTAGTTTAGGTAGCGACTTCCGCTTTATAGGTGCCACACGGGATTTTGCAGTGAATAGCCTGACCGTCACCTTACCTGATGTGTTTTGTGATCGGAGAAATATACAGCAACCATATGCGCGTATTGAAGCGTCACAGAAACCGTGTACATCAACCTGTTGATAGTTTATGAATAGGCAGTATCTCGGCACCTTAACCGATGAAAGCGTTGTAAGATCTTGAATAAATGTTTTCCAAGCTGAGTGAAGATTTTGAGGGACTGACTCGTCCCAGTCCACACGCAAAAGCCACAATTCTTGCATCATAATTTTGGCTACGAGTATGATCGGTGCTAGTAATCCAAGCGGGTCGAATAATGAAGACGCAAGGGATAAGATGGTGCGTTTTGTTACAATATGACCTGGTTGCGCATTAAACGAAAATAGGAAAACATCTTGCATTTGGTGCCACTTGATGCCTAGAGCGCTGGTGACTGTATCTGTATCAAGATTCAAACTCTTTGTTGTAGTATCGCTGATGAAGTCATGATGGTTTGAATGCCATTTGTCAAGATCGAAGCAACCCTTCTGTAGAATGGCCGTTAACTGATGTCTGATATTGGTGAGTTGATCAATGGAATCTGCTCCACCTAAGAAGTCGTCGACAAAGAACGATGATTTAATGAGTGCAGCGCCTATTGGGTATTGTGTTTCAAATTTGTCCGCCAAATACTGCAAACTCCTGGTTGCTAGGAAAGGTGCTGATGCAGTACCATAAGTGACTGTATTCAACTCGTAAGTACTAACAGGATCGGACTCCGTATCTCGCCAAAAAATATATTGGAATTTTCGATCTGGTTCATCTATCAGTATCTGTCGGTACATCTTAACAATGTCAGCCGTCAAGGCATATCGGTGCAAACGAAATTGAAGTAGCAACAAGTATAACTCCGGCTGAATTGTCGGGCCGACCAGTAGAATATCATTTAATGAACGTTGCGAAGTTGTTGAACATGACGCATCAAAAACCACCCTCAGCTTGGTCGAAGTGCTCGACGGTTTTAAAACACAATGATGAGGGATATAATAATGAGGTTCGTTGGTTTTCGGAGTCTCAACACGCGTCATGTGTCCGAGCTCTCGATATTGTTTCATGAATTCTTGATAGTCTTGCTTCAGTGCACGATTAGATGACAATCGCCGTTCTACAGAATAAAAACGGCGCAAGGCGATATTGTGTGTCAAACCAAGACAATCTGGTGAATCTTTGAATGGTAACCGAACGACAATTCTTCCCATCGCATTTTGGTGAACCGTTTCACGATATAATGACTCACACGCAACATGTGCTGGTGACCATGATTTTGAAGCCGATTGCACTTCCTCTATCTTCCACATCATTTCTAATTGATCGGAGACTGTATCTTCAACTGATAATAGGCATTTTGCTGCTGGTGATGCAAATGGCTGACCCTTGTACTTGCCAGATACAATCCATCCTAATAGTGTTTTTTGAAGTACTGGAAGATTTTCACCTAGTTTGATTTGACCGACAGACAAAATATCAAAGAAACTTTCAGCTCCAAGCAAAAGATCAACGCGCTTGGATTTAAAGAATTGCTCATCGGCGAGAGGTGTATTTGGTGGAACCTTCCACGACGATATATCGATTTCAGAACTTGGTTGATATGCGATGTGATTCGTAATACCAAAGTTTAAAGCAAGTTCAAAATTTGAATGACGAGATTTGATTGATGTGAGCGTCTGATACTTAATGTTGGTCAACGAACTACCAATACTGGAAACATGCAACCGATGTTTATGTTTTGCTAAACTAAGCTTCTTTGAAAACTCCTCCGTTATGAAGTTGACCTGAGAGCATGAATCAAGTAAGGCTCTACCCACTTGATAACTTCCCGATGAATCCTTCACTAAAACCAATGCCGTGGCAAGAATTATTTGCTCGGCCGATGACATATTAAGATGGGAATGGCTGGCAACGTTGTCGTTGGGCATAGCAGCGTGTTCTGTGCGTCGTGATGATCCCGCGCTCTTAATATTCGTTGGCAATTGCGAATGATGCAAGAGAGTGTGATGTGGCTTTGCGCAAACCTTACATTTAAACGTTGATGTACAATTAACCACATGATGGCGTGGCGATAAGCAGTTTATGCAGAGTTTTAGGCTCTTCACCTTTTCAAATCTTTGAACCACCTCCAGTGCCTTAAAACGATGACAATTCTGTATTAGGTGTTCATTGCTAGAACAAAATGAGCAAGAATTGCTAGATGTAGATGCAACAAATGCGTATTGTTTTGAGCGTCTGTTAGTCTTGGAGTTAAGACTATTAGGTTTACGTTGTGATGATGACTGATTGCCGTTTCCACTGTCAAGTGATTCGAGAAACTGGCAGTGTCTATCCAACAATTTTGAGCAATCTTCCCAACTGGGTAATGTGTCAAAGTTACGCGATTCATTCCATTTCCTACGTGTAATTGCGTCCGTTTTTTGCATGATTAGCGAGATAAGTAGAGCCTCACATATTTGTTTCTCTGTACCTAGCGAACAGAGTGAACCATACAAAGCGGATGCATTGTTTACCAGACTACGAAGTTGTTGGCTTGACTGACCCGATACTGCTGGTAGATCAAATAGTGTCGCGATATTTTCGGCGAAGATTAGGCTATTATTGTCATAGCGCGATTTAAGCCTCTCCAGAGCCTTTGGATAGTTTTCATTCGAAATAGGAAATGCCTGTACTGTCTCTAGAGCTTGACCAGTAAGGCAATTCAGTAAGTGATTAAATTTTTCAATATTTGTGAGGTATATTTCGCGATCTATGATTTGGAGAAACGAATTAATAAAATTGTTATAATCCGAGTACTTACCACTGAATGTAGGTAATTTTAACAGTGGTAATTTTTTTACTTGAGGTGGGCATCATTGCTGTTACGTCTAGCACTGATGCATTGTGGGCCTCTTCCTGCAGTTGAGACATGATTAATACTTTGGTGGAAACGTATAGGTCTTCTAATTCATCTCTAGCTGAGTCAGTTGCATCTAATTTCTCGATCAACGTCTGAAAAGCTAAGATTTGTTTAAAATATGATTCTAAAATACCTAGTCGACATTTCAGTTCTGGTTGTGAGAGCGAATTACTCTTTCCCTTGACGAACGCCTTGATTCTTGAAATACTCGCTTTCGTCGAGGCTCGCTGTTGTTTTAGTTCTGACAGTTCTGCCGTAGTGGTTGGCTCTGCCGTTGCCATTGAAACAGTTGTAGATACTTGAGAACAGCAAAGGATTTGACGAAGTCGAAAAGTCACAATAGCAACAGTGAGCTTTCCGAAATTGAACTGCTCTTACGGTGGTTGTTGTCAGACGCGACGTTGACGACCCGCACACTTACTGATTGGAAGCAAATATTAACCAGTAATCAACAAGTAAGTTTACTTGTTGTTGTTGTTGTAATTGTTCAGCGTGACCTTGATGCGGACACGAGGTTCTATTTGGCGCTTAGCAGAACCTAAGCCGAGAACCATAGAATGCACAATAGTACACACGTACGATAGTATATAGTATATATGTACAGATGTACGATATTATTAAAGTTAGCACACTTTAGATATATAACCGTTTAGGAGCAATACTCACACGAGCACATTATGGTTACAAATTAACCAAATACAATAAAAGCGAAAGTATGTACAATCAACAAGTAAAGATAGCTTGTTGTTGTTATTTTAACTGTCGAGCACGACCTTGATGCGGACACGAGATTCTATTTTGAGGTTAGCGGACCTAAACCGAGAACCACCAATTGCACAAGAGTATATACGTACGATAGTACATATGTAATATATATATAGATGTACGATATATTATAATGGTTAGCACACGTTAGCTATATAGCTGGTTAGAAAAAGTATTCACACGCGCACATTAATGGTTACAAATTATCCAAAAACAATAAAAGCGAAAGTATGTACAATCAACAAGTAAAGATAGCTTGTTGTTGTTATTTTAAATGTCGAGCACGACCTTGATGCGGACACGAGGTTCTGATTTGAGGTTAGCGGACCTAAACCGAGAACCACCAATTGCACAAGAGTATATACGTACGATAGTACATAGGTAATATATATATAGATGTACGATATATTATAATGGTTAGCACGCGTTAGCTATATAACTGGTTAGAAGAAATATTCACACGCGCACTTTAATGGTTACAAATTAACCAAAAACAATAACAGCGAAAGTATGTACAATCAACAAGTAAAGGTATCTTGTTGTTGTAATGTCGAGCGCGATCTTGATGCGGACACGAGGTTCTGGTTTGAGGTTAGCGGACCTAAACCGAGAACCACCAATTGCACAATAGTATATACGTTCGACAGTCCACAGAATAGCCGTGTGGAAGAAATGCACACACGCGTACACTAATGATTACAAACTTAATAAAAAAAAATGATTACCACACGTGGGTAATATTTAGATTTTTTAACAAATTGGAGATTAATAACCACTATTAAAATTGCAAAAAGTCCTGTCACGGTCGCCAATGTAAATTATAAGCGTTTTTATAATTAGGTTTTATGATCTTTATTTCAATTTCTTTAACACAATGTAAATTATAAACGTGTTATAATTGGGGTTTGATTTCATTTAATTTATACAATTGAATTTATACAATTTCGGTTATTGATTGTTTAATCACTTTTTTATGTGTACCCGTGTGTTGACACGTTCGCGATCGAAAAACAAGAGACAGAATCAAACCAACGGAGTTTACTTGTAGCCAAAAAATATAACAATAAAATTTGCTCATCTCGAGCGCAAAAAACAAAAGGCTATAAAACAAGACTTAGAACCGTTGGTTTGATTACATCTTATACAGGGTTAGTTAGATAAATTAATTAACCATATATTAACCATATAAAATATTATATATATATATGAATTATATAATATATTAATTATAATAATTTAATTATACAATATGATTTACAATAGATTAAAATATAATAAATTATAATATATAAATCATATAACACATCAATTAATAATTCTACAGAATCCTACAATATTAACAATTTGACTTTAACCGCTCTAAC
>NW_024033043.1:0-8664 GCF_002237135.1 Teleopsis dalmanni
TAAAAAAAATAATTACTAAAGCTTTTACGCACGTGTGCAAATGTAAACAAAAGAAACTTTTAATAGATGTTAATGATTTGGTTTAATAAAACTAAAAACTTTTTTTAAATGTAATATGCTCTTTAAACATTCTGCACATATATAAGTATTTTGAGAAATGTGACAACATTGCATTTATGATGAAATCCATCAAATTATGTTTGTGTATGTTTATGAGAGAACAAATAGTAGAATGAATAAAAATTAAGCAAGAAAATATATTTTCTACAGTATAAGATAAATACATACGTAGAAACACACATATATATGATACATATGCATACAGAGAAAAATCACGGAAAAGTAAAGTTTCGGAAAGTAAATTTATAGAAGACAAAAAAAAACAAAAAAAAAACATTTAAAAATATTAGCTACAAAAAAAATAAATTTAAAAGCGACGACAAAAAATTAAATTATATTTAATAATCAAAACTAAGTTTTGTTTTATATTACGCGTACCTTATCTAAAAGTTGCAGAAAGTAATTTGGCTCCAGCCAGCAGCTTCAGCAAAAATTCACTCAAGTTGAGACGAAGAAGACGTAATAGCGCTGACGATTTACGAAGAAGACAACAAAAGCGAGGAACAGTTAAAACCTCATAAAAAAACAATATGAAAAACCGACAATATATAATCGAACGTACGAACGAAAGACAAGACGTCAAACTTTCTTTAGCTATTTTACTTGAGTTTATTTCTTTTAAATATTTTTTGCATTTACTTATTTATTAAATTTTTTTTAAATTCTGTTTTTAATAAACTTAGGAAAGTTAAAAATTTACCGAAACGTCTTGTTAAACACTTTAACGACGATGACGACATGGAATCAACCAGGCAAAATTTGTAGCAGATGTTTACTTGTTTCTCCTTTACTTGCTTTTATTTTTTATATTTTTTGCTTTTTCTTAATACAACAATATTATTTTTCATATGTTTTTGGCTTTATGCCTTTAAACAAATTTCACAAATTGTATGGTCACTTTTTTGTCTCACTGGCACATATGCGCAAGAATATGTACATACATATGTACATACATGCAGCAGAAGCATGTATGAGAAAATAAAAAAAAAATTGCTGTTTAACTTGCATTCTCACATTCGAAAAATATATAAATGAAAATTTTAATATTAATTTTTATTTATTAATAAACAAATTAAACTTGTATATTTATACTCCAAATATTACTTTTAATGTTCGAATGTTATAGAAACAAACTTTAATTGTATGAATTTTGTTATTTTCTGTACGTTTCTAGCAGTTTTATACACTGAACATACCGAAAAAAGAGTTTGTCAGCTGCAAGTTTTATTAGCGGCAAATTGTTATATATAATAAAATCACAAAATTTTAATTTTATTTTGGAATATAAAAACAATAATTATTGTTAAATAAACTCAAATTTATTTATGTTTTAACTATTTATTTTTAAATATTCACACACAATTTTCAATTTTCGCTGAAAATTTTTCCGTACACTACAGATCGCGACCGTATTGTTCAAACGCTGTAAACGTAATAAAACTGAAACACTGAGAAGTCGTGTATATAAATCAGTTTGTTTGGATTGTATTAGCAGACTTGTATGCAATACAATCCACAATGCTCTTCTCACCAATTGTTTAGTATAGTAACTGTATGATTTATATGCGTTCCTTCTCTTTCGAATAACAAATAAAATGTTATGCAGAAGTTTTACAGTTTATAAAACTGCACAATGAATGTGGATTGTGGAAATGCACTTTAATTGATATATTTTTCGGCTTATTAGTTTTTTTAAATATTTAAATTTTATATAACATGTATAAATATAAATTATTTAAATTATTTAAATTATTTAAATTATTTAAATTATTTAAATAATTTTTTTTAAATTTTTTTACAATTTTATGAATTAAATCATTTTTAATTGCAGTTTATTAATATACGTAAATAGTAAAACCCGCAAAGCAGGAAAATGAATTTTTACTTAATAAAATTCAATTAACTCAAAAATATATTATATATTAATTATATCAGCAAAACTAATGTAATAATTTAATAAAATTAAAAATTATAGCAATTTACATAGAAAATAACTTTCATATATAGAAAATAATTATTTTAAAGACATTTTTGACACTGATTTAAATGAATTTCTAGAGTATTCCGATGAATTTCGTCGAAATAAAAATTAAATGAACTCATAAAAGAATTTTTTAGCCGGTAAATTTGTGTAATTATTTACTATTATTAATTTATTAAGAAAAAAAAAATCTTTTTTTCTGCAAACTTAATCCTTAAATTAATTCGCAAATAATTTTATTATAAAAAAAGAATTCAATGAACCACTAAAAAGGTTTGATTCATGCATCAAATATATATGTATGTACTTTAGATAAAGTTTTTAAAGTCATTCTAAAATCAATTTTTTTTTTTTTTTGCTAAGGAAGCTATGTAAATATATAATAATATTTTATAGTATATCTAGATATCGTATAGGCTAATGTGCTTCTGATGTCGCAATTTTTGGCTGCACGTTCAAAAATTTTGTTTTACATGCAGTTCATTTACATGTACATGCGTACATTTTTAAATGCATTGGATTTCAATAATTTACTGCAGGCTTTTAGTTAACAAAGCATATAAGTTTTGATTTATTTTGTTTGAGGTAGCTCTGAAATTAACAAATAATAATTTAAGATTCAAAATAGTAATTCTTTGAGGAAATTGGCTACTTCTGCTAACAGAAAGGGAAGATAAAAAGAAAATTTGCAAACATCGCTTGCACAACAAATTAAACAAACTAACAAACACACCATATGTGTGTAGTGTGTAGTGCACGGCCTCAAAAACAAATAACTTGACTTCCAAGACGGTGGCCGCCTAAAATATTTATGTTCTATTCTGTGCAAACAAACAACAGCAAAAACGAAAATCGAAAAACTATATAAAAAAGTTGTTAAATAGAGAAAGAAGGAATAACAGAAACTGAACCGTTTGCTTGCAGTGAGAGAGCAGAGCAAGTGATTTTTGATCAAATTCACATACGAATAAGAGTAAAATGACAAGTGCAAAAAACTGCCGCGCAAAATTTATTTGCATAAAATATTTTTTGTTATATATTTGTTAAGGGGCAAATATATATTATAAGCTTATATATATTTAGTTTATTATAATTGTTTAAAAAAAAATTTGTAATATAAATTACAAATTTTTTATAAATTAATTTATTAGCGAATATATTGTTTTTCGCCCTTTCTCTTTCTCTGTTCCTTCTCTCGTAGTCAGACAACTCTCGCATACACACATCCATTTTCGTTTGGCGCTTCTTGAAATGAAGCAAAGTAAATTTCCAAAGCGAGAATTGAGATTAATATGTCCTCAAGTTTTCCTTTGATTGCAATGCATTCTTCTGTGAAGATTCGGCTAACTTGTTTGCTTTCCTCTAAAAAGTATAATAAAATATTTGAATACGTTTTAAATCTGTAAAATTAAATTTAAGCTAAAATTATTTATTTAGTACCACGAGTTCTACGGCTGGCAAATAATTTCTTCATCACAAACGATACAGAAATAGTTTTAATAAGACACTATTGAAGAGAATACTATTTTCGTACTAAACAAATTTATGTATTCAATCTAACATCAAGTAAAAAATTTACACTTAAATTTAATTGAAATTAAGTTCGTATGACAGTTATTTGATAAAATGTTTTTATAATTGGTGAATATACCCCGCCTACGAAAAAAATAAAAATAAACTAATTTAATTAAATTAATTTACCTTCAGCTCTAGCGCGTTTTTCAAATTCGTCAAATAAACGATTTACTTCATCCATTTCACGGCGTAAACGTCTTAATTGTGGATCATTTGGATCACCCTCACTTAAAAGTTTATCTGCGTCATCATTGAGTGCATGCCGTATCGCTGTACGCTGTTCTGGACCCATTGCAAGAAATTGGTCAAAGTCCCATCCTTTGACAACACGAATTGTAGCAAAAATCATATTTTGACGTAGACGTAAATGTTTTTTTTGCCATAAGCTCACAAAACGATCGAATAACCGTTTAAGTCGTTCAGCAGCATCAATTGCCTCTTGGTCAGGAGGAGGCATTAATAAGCAAGCACTAGGAATTGAACCCTCTTGTCCTATTGAATTACGAATTCTCCATTTAACTCAACTAGAGTTATCGAGCAAGATACAAGTTTCTCCCTTTTCAATTTGTAGTTGACCTTGCTGCTTATAAGCACATATTGCTTGTACAGAGCATTGATTATTTACCGGTTGTCGTCTTTTATATATTGGAACAATTGTTTGAGCCCGATGGGTCAAATTAGCAACAGTTTCACTAAAAGCATTCAATTCTTCACGTAAATCCTGCATACCACGTAATAAAGCTTCACCTTGATCAAGACCAAAATCCGATTGAGAATATTTGCTATTTAAAATGTCATCACGCTTCACGAGTCATTGCTCGGCATATTTTATTTCAGCAAAAAATTGATGATATTCGGTAGCATGCTTTAAGTGGACTTCAAGACACAGTGTCAACTGAAGCAGCCAAGCCCATTGTTGTTGTAGTACGGCAACCCTCTCAGAGTCCCGGTACAGTTGCTGACAGAAGTCAAAATCAAACCAAGCGAAACAGACTTCGTAAAGTTACTGTGCAGAAACTTAGGTAATGTACGAACTCAACCTGGACTGCGACACGGTCAACAACCAGTCTTAGTACCCAGCGAGCTGTCAGAGAGCAAGTATGTATTCCTACGCATCGATCGCGTTCCGACACCCTTAGAACAACTTTACGAGGGCCCTTATTAGATTATTTATTATTATGAAATTTAAATCAATAAAACAAATCCATAAAGAAAATGTGTGAATTTTATGTTAAATTGAGTGTCAAATTTGATCAAGTGAATATTTTTTTATACAATATTAAATTTAACCGACACGAGCACCTCTCAATATGGTAAATGCAACAAAAATTTTTTAAATCGTGAATAACAGTAAATAGCAATGCAAAAAATTTACAATATTTTTTGAATGTTACAACAAAACTTTATAGACAATGTACGGTAATTACGCGTACTCGTTCTCGTATTCGTACAACAGAAATTATTTTCAAATAATTCCTTATGCAAATCATGCAAAATTGTTATATTATTCTGTTTAATGAATTATTATTATTAAGACATATTGAATTAATTGCTGCAAGTTAATTGCTACACTCATTAAATTTGATGAATGTTACCAATATATGAATAAGCTACAATTCAGTTTGAGCAATGAAGCGTAAACGAAACATTGGACCACTAATTTTAAACAGCAAAAAACACAAGTGCAAAAAAAGATTTAATGAAATAAGTGTTATTTAACACTTACTTTGTGCTCAATGGTCGTTTGTAGATTCTTATCCAAATGCACCTTTATAATTTGGGTGCCATCAAATTTGGCACGAATACGTTTGCCTACGATCTCTGCTGGAAACACTAAATCTTCTAAAATAAAATACACAGCAGTTAAACTACGCGAACGGATTATTGCACCGTCTTGTTTTTACGAAAACTTTGTAGTTACTCGTTCACTATCTAAGTCTTTACGGTGCTGATATAACTCTTCCTCTTCAAGTGGTCCTTGCAAACCCTTATGAAATATTTTTCTCATCCACCAGAAACTCCATCTCGAAAATATATTAGCGGTTGAGTAGGGATTCTTTGGGCGTTCAATTTTTCTTCTAGTCCGATTCATGTTAAATTTCTTTATTTACAGTTACGTTTGTTATGATAAACCAAAAATGTAGTAATAAATTCGAAGTTCAAGAAATGAAGATAACCGACACGAGCACCACTCAATATGGTAAATGCAACAAAAATTTTTTAAATCGTGAATAACAGTAAATAGCAATGCAAAAAATTTACAATACTTTTTCAATGTTACAACAAAACTTTATAGACAATGTACGGTAATTACGCGTACTCGTTCTCGTATTCGTACAACAGAAATTATTTTCAAATAATTCCTTATGCAAATCATGCAAAATTGTTATATTATTCTGTTTAATGAATTATTATTATTTAGACATATTGAATTAATTGCTGCAAGTTAATTGCTAGACTCATTAAATTTGATGAATGTTACCAATATATGAAGCGTAAACGAAACATTGGACCACTAATTTTAAACAGCAAAAAACAAAAGTGCAAAAAAGATTTAATGAAATAAGTGTTATTTAACACTTACTTTGTGCTCAATGGTCGTTTGTAGATTCTTATCCAAATGCACCTTTATAATTTGGGTGCCATCCAATTTGGCACAAATACGTTTGCCTACGATCTCTGCTGGAAACACTAAATCTTCTAAAATAAAATACACAGCAGTTAAACTACGCGAACGGATTATTGCACCGTCTTGTTTTTTACGAAAACTTTGTAGTTACTCGTTCACTATCTAAGTCTTTACGGTGCTGATATAAGTCTTTCTCTTCAAGTGGTCCTTGCAAACCCTTATGAAATATTTTTCTCATCCACCAGAAACTCCATCTCGAAAATATATTAGCGGTTGAGTAGGGATTCTTTAGGCGTTCAATTTTTCTTCTAGTCCGATTCATGTTAAATTTATTTATTTACAGTTACGTTTGGTTATGATAAACCAAAAATGTAGTAATAAATTCGAAGTTCAAGAAATGAAGATAACCGACACGAGCACCACTCAATATGGTAAATGCAACAAAAAATTTTTAAATCGTGAATAACAGTAAATAGCAATGCAAAAAATTTACAATATTTTTTCAATGTTACAACAAAACTTTATAGACAATGTACGGTAATTACGCGTACTCGTTCTCGTATTCGTACAACAGAAAATAAATTATTATTTTCAAATAATTATTATTATTTTATTTTCAAATAATTCCTTATGCAAATCATGCAAATTTGTTATATTATTCTGTTTAATGAATTATTATTATTTAGACATATTGAATTAATTGCTGCAAGTTAATTGCTAGACTCATTAAATTTGATGAATGTTACCAATATATGAAGCGTAAACGAAACATTGGACCACTAATTTTAAACAGCAAAAAACACAAGTTCAAAAAAAGATTTAATGAAATAATTGTTATTTAACACTTACTTTGTGCTCAATGGTCGTTTGTAGATTCTTATCCAAATGCACCTTTATAATTTGGGTGCCATCCAATTTGGCACGAATACGTTTGCATACGATCTCTGCTGGAAACACTAAATCTTCTAAAATAAAATACACAGCAGTTAAACTACGCGAACGGATTATTGCACCGTCTTGTTTTTACGAAAACTTTGTAGTTACTCGTTCACTATCTAAGTCTTTACGGTGCTGATATAAGTCTTCCTCTTCAAGTGGTCCTTGCAAACCCTTATGAAATATTTTTCTCATCCACCAGAAACTCCATCTCGAAAATATATTAGCGGTTGAGTAGGGATTCTTTGGGCGTTCAATTTTTCTTCTAGTCCGATTCATGTTAAATTTCTTTATTTACAGTTACGTTTGATTATGATAAACCAAAAATGTAGTAATAAATTCGAAGTTCAAGAAATGAAGATAACCGACACGAGCACCACTCAATATGGTAAATGCAACAAAAATTTTTTAAATCGTGAATAACAGTAAATAGCAATGCAAAAAATTTACAATATTTTTTCAATGTTACAACAAAACTTTATAGACAATGTACGGTAATTATGCGTACTCGTTCTCGTATTCGTACAACAGAAATTATTTTCAAATAATTCCTTATCCTTATGCAAATCATGCAAAATTGTTATATTATTCTGTTTAATGAATTATTATTATTAAGACATATTGAATTAATTGCTGCAAGTTAATTGCTACACTCATTAAATTTGATGAATGTTACCAATATATGAATAAGCTACAATTCAGTTTGAGCAATGAAGCGTAAACGAAACATTGGACCACTAATTTTAAACAGCAAAAAACACAAGCGCAAAAAAAGATTTAATGAAATAAGTGTTATTTAACACTTACTTTGTGCTCAATGGTCGTTTGTAGATTCTTATCCAAATGCACCTTTATATATAATTTGGGTGCCATCCAATTTGGCACGAATACGTTTGCCTACGATCTCTGCTGGAAACACTAAATCTTCTAAAATAAAATACACAGCAGTTAAACTACGCGAACGGATTATTGCACAGTCTTGTTTTTACGAAAACTTTGTAGTTACTCGTTCACTATCTAAGTCTTTACGGTGCTGATATAACTCTTCCTCTTCAAGTGGTCCTTGCAAACCCTTATGAAATATTTTTCTCATCCACCAGAAACTCCATCTCGAAAATATATTACCGGTTGAGTAGGGATTCTTTGGGCGTTCAATTTTTCTTCTAGTCCGATTCATGTTAAATTTCTTTATTTACAGTTACGTTTGGTTATGATAAACCAAAAATGTAGTAATAAATTGGAAGTTCAAGAAATGAAGATAACCGACACGAGCACCACTCAATATGGTAAATGCAACAAAAATTTTTTAAATCGTGAATAACAGTAAATAGCAATGCAAAAAATGTACAATATTTTTTCAATGTTACAACAAAACTTTATAGACAATGTACGGTAATTACGCGTACTCGTTCTCGTATTCGTA
>NW_024033044.1:0-8664 GCF_002237135.1 Teleopsis dalmanni
TGTCACTCTGTTTGCGGGACTTTGTTTACATCAAGAGATTATGGATGTAAATAAAGTCTCGTAATTTCATGGTCAATATTGTTAAAAAATCAAGGTCGTCATGTAAATTACATATTTTTAATTCAATCAATTTTAATTCAATCAAGTTGTTTACAGTTTTATTTTTACTGAATTCAAAAAATAATACATATTGAAAATTTGATCCTACAGGCGAAATATAAGTGGCAGTTCAACACCATCGGGCATGCAAATTATTGATTTATTTATTATAATTAATTAATTATAATTAGTATTTATAATTAGTAATATGTATATTTAGTTTTGTAAGTTGTTTGATTTTTCCCTGTTATATATATATATACTAGATAACCCGACAAACGCTGTTTTGCCTTATAAATTATTTCTAGTTTCTAGATAAATTCTAGTGTAGACAAAAAGTAACTTACTTATTATAAGTGTGTAAGTATGTGGTATATGCATGAAATAGGCATGGAGCGCTATGAACGAAAAGGATAATAAAAATAACAAACGCCAAACAATATTATTTTTAAGTTATTATAGTTTATTTATTAAATTATTAATTTAAAATCAATAGATTTTATGATACCAAGTTCCCTGGCAACAACTGTTGTATCTTCAAATTTAAATTGTCTTGGATTGACTGTAAATAATAATAATGATAATGGGCCAGTAACATTAACCAACAACAGTCGAAGATAAAAGCACTCAGTGTGTCTTGGATTAACTATAAATAAGCGTTCGATTTAAATAAATTGAGACATGCATCAACTGGTGAAACTTGCTTGCGGGGCATCCATTTTTTTGTTTAAGGCCATGTGAAATAGCGTGGTACTTGTGAATAGAGTAATGTTTTTGCAAAGGCACCAAAATCATCCGTACTATTAAACAATTCAAAAAATGCAGTGAGTGCAGATTTAGGTGGATTTGTACCACGATCAATCACTGTCTCGTTCGTGAAAAATACACGCTGACCATTTTCAAGATGGACGGCTACCTGAACAGCTGCTGGATCCCGTTCATGAATTAGAAAGCCGAAGATACGCCAAGCAGCTTCATTGGAGGTGATGTACCGACCAATTTGGTAGAGCGTAATTTCACCGTTTTTGTTCATTGGAGGAGCATTTACATTAGTATTTTCTACTCTAAACACAGCCATACCACCGCCTTTATGGACATACTTATATATTTGATGCTCTTCACAGAACTGCAAAACTCAACATTAATATAAGCATTGTATGTCTTGCTTAGCAGAGGCGAATACGTTACCACCCGCCATTGTCCCCCATTATCGGGATTTCTTCGACGATATATTGGATATCCGTCGGTATTTGTTATAGTATCATTAGTGAAATCTTTAGAAAAATTTTTAGTACATTTTCCATCTGCCATGCAAGCCGAAGACGAAGAACGAAGTCGATGTAAATGCTCGATGTACTTGTTGGCGTAGTTACATAAAATATTAAGAAAAAATTTTTCTTTTTCAAAAATATAAACAAAATTTATGTCAAAAAAATAAAAAATTTTTTGTTAAGCACTAAGAATATTTTTACTGGGTAGGGACTCCCTAATCACTTTAGCGGTATGAAAAATAGATAGTAGCCGATTCTCAGACCTACTGAATACGCATATAAAATTTGGTAAAAATCGGTAAAGCCGTTTCGGAGGAGTACGGTAACTAACATTGTGACATGGAAATTTTATTTATAAGACCGCAAACAGACATCGTTTGGCCTTGCGACTTATTGATGGTCTTTGCAAATGCCAATCTAATAGGAAATTGAACGCGTTTGAATTAAATTGGCATGTCTGTGAGAATCATTGGAATTCGTGGCAATAAAACTTTTTCGTTTCGGAACTTGCCATTCAAAATGGTGGCTTCGATAATGTTTTTCATCAATTTTTTAATTACCAATCGCGTATTATTGTACTATTGTATTGTATGTGTACATCTGGAAATACGCGGTCAATGAGAGCATTTTGGGAATTAACGATAGTGCAGAAATTAGGGGGCAGTTTTATGAATTCAGTATTTTCATAGACAACAACTTTTCATATCATAGCAAGTTTTCTTTTTCAAAAATATAAAAAAATTTATGTCAAAAAAATAAAAAAATTTTTGTTAAAGCAATAAAGATATTTTTGCTGGATAGGGACACCCTAATCACTTTAGCGGTATGAAAAATAGATAGTAGCCGATTCTCAAACCTACTGAATACGCATATAAAATTTGGTAAAAATCGGTAAAGCCGTTTCGGAGGAGTACGGTAACTAACATTTTGACAATGTTAATTTTATATATAAGATACATTTGTATATATGTTTTCTTAAATTTAAACTATAATTTAGAAGAATAACAACTCCAAAATAAAATTTTTAATCATAATTACAAAAAAAAATCGTTTTATCTTTATTATTACTATTTTTTTTGGAAATAAATCACATAGTTAACATTGCACAGATAATTATTTATTAGTATGTTTTTATTTTACAAAAAGTATGATTCGTAACAATAATATAATTTGTTTATATGTATGTTCTTGCGACACATAACTTTCGTGATATAATTTAGTAGTTTTCGTGAGAAAATTATGTGCTAAGTTATAACTCTAAGTACAAGATTGTTACATGACACACTATGATTTATTTCAATATTTTTAATTTATTCATTTGATATAAATTATACTTCCTACTATAAATCAATGTATTTTACTTATTTAAAGTAATTTATTGATTGATTTATTGATTTTATATAACTAAAACCGATTAACTTTTTTATTTAATATTTCTGAACATGAACTCTCCACATCTATCATTCTCAAAACTAATAACTAATTGGCATTCAACATAATGATTTTAACACTTAAACAACTTATTGCAATTATTAACAAATAAGAAATAAAAACAACGATAACAAATAATATATAAAGTAATGAAGGCATGAGTAGATCATCCAGTATACCAGCTTTAACAGGTTTCGGCTTCAAATATAGATAAATTAAGAACATTAAAGTAACTATTATAAGATATTTATTTAAAATACTTAATTAAATTCTTTCTGAAACTCTAAATATAATATACAAATCATTTATGTTTATAATTAATATTAAATAATTAAAAGCCAGCAATCAAGGATTCCCATTAAAGTGCTATCATTCGATCATACATCGAATTCTTCACTTACAAGTTTACAGCATCGAAAAGTACTAATCAACCAAGCAGTTCAGGGTAAATCAAGTAAACGTATAACGTATTTAACCAAGTTGATCAATTTACAAAATTTTAATACGTTTGTTTTTATTTATTTATGAGTGAAGCTTATAATATTTTTTTTTAATTATTTACTTGTTATTCTCAAATTAAATATGAAATTTAGAGCTTAGTTTTAAAACGAATAAAAAATAATTTTAATAATACTAAATATTTATGCATGATAATTATTTGCTAAACAATTTTCCTGCTTGCCTTTTTTTATGATAATATCCGTTACTTACGATTATCTCTTGCAGTGAGGGATATAATCGTTATATAATGAATACTTCACAATTATAAGCTCTCTTTTTATGGACATTACAGGAATTTCAAGTTCTTAATAACAAAAAAGTAAAGGGTGAAAAAAAACCGAAATTACATATTGTATTTTAAACGAAATTACTTTATTTTTATTACTTTACGTTATTTACTTACTACAATGTTGACAGTTTTATTTTTACTGAATTCAAAAAATAATACATATTGAACATTTGATCCTACAGGCGAAATATAAGTGGCAGTTCAACACCATCAGGCATGCAAACCCCAAGAAAGAGTTCACCTGAGCCAACATTTAGTTCAACGATGCGCAGAACTTCTCGTGGTACTACACCAGTCGAAAAACGTGAACCATTCAGACTTTAGAGTATATTTCAAATGTTTGAATAATACCCCTTAAACGAGTCCCAGAGAACATCAAATTGGAATCGCACAAATACATACTTTAACATGCAATAACAAATCTACAGTTTTGCAGTAATATAAAATAAACAAGAATAAGCAGTTATTTTTATTTTAAATTTTAAAAATATATGTATGTATTTTGAAGAGAAAGCTTCATATATTTACAAAAATATAGTCAGAAATACGAGTCTTGAACTGTATAAAATACGAAAATCGAAATTCAATAATCTTTATTCAAGTAACGTCCTAACATTCTGTAAATATTATATACATTTATAATTAAATGAAATATAAGTGTTTCTGTTATCATTGTATTTAATTAACAAAAAAACTCGAATCGAACCTTATGTTGTTGTATGAAGTTTTGAAATCGCCAGTTTAATTTGAAATGCAACTTCATATATAAATAATAAACAATAATAATAAAAATATTACGCAAATGAAATTCTTTAAAAATGTATATCAATTACACACGAAATAATATATAGTAAAATTTATGTACTAATAGTCATTATTATAACTTTTTATTAACTTACTTTTAGGATATACTAATTAATTTTTTGTTTATATTGTTTTTTACTTTTAATAATTTTTATACCATTATAAATATTGTAAATTACTAATACCAAATTACTAGGCAGTAATTTTGTAAAAACCTAATTAAACTAAAATAAATTTAATTGAAATTATTAACAAAAAATATTTTTATATGTATGTGTTTGTATTTATTTAAAAATAACAAGGATAATTATATTCAAAGATACCAACATAGATACTTAAGTTTTTATTTAAGTATTGATATTGAAACAAAATTTTTATTTTTTTTTTTACTTCAGAAAATATTTAAATACAATTAATGCGTTCAAAGATTTTCTTGTATACTATTACTATATTGACTAATCTATTGTAATAATCATCTCAAAAGCATAGATGGCTACTTTGTTTGATATAGAGACAGCATAAAAATTAATTAAAAGGATTAAATAGGTAGGCAGTCCCCGAAATACTCTATGTACACACAAATCACAAAATATTGGAATTCTGTTAGAAACATTTGACACTTAAAACTAATATTATACATATATGCTGTAAAAGATAATAGTGTCCTAAGTATACAACCTAACTGATGGAAAAAAAAATTTTAATTTTAAATAAAATCAGAATTTTTTTATTTTATTGAAATTGAGGTATAAGTGTAACTCAATGAGGTAGATGCTCAAACTAGGCATTTAACTATCTAAGAAGTAAGTACAACAGTACAACAGTACAGGGAACAATTGAGATACATATGTATGTAAATGTGAGATTGTAAATGTTTTCTGCTTTCCGACAAAATTACCTTTTATATGCTTTTTGGCTACGAACCTTAAGTTTTAAATTAATCAACATATGTACCTACATATGTATTTGCAACTGTAATGTTTTAAATTCCCGAACCAAGTTATAAATTGGTTACATTACGGTTAGATCATTTATATTTTATTGAGATTATGTTTTACTGTTATCTGTAGATGTATTTTATGTGTTGTCACTGCCTTTGTGCACTAGGACTGACAAAGTAATATTTTAACAAAAATAACAAAAAACACCATCCATTCTTAACTTAATATTCTAGCTCAACATTAAATATTTATAAAAAGGAACGACTGCTTTATGTTGCGTAAGTTAATTCAAGAAGAAATACATATGTATCTTTTTTGTCTTTAAATATACATATGTATATCGTGAAGTTCATACGATTATTAACAGTAGAAGCATACAAGTAAGTGCAATGTAAATTCATAATAATATATGCTACAATTTTAATAAAATGAAAATGTATATGTATGTATGTGGTCGCCAAAGAATTATATTACTTATATGTTCATATTAAAGAATAAAATAAAACGTAAATTATATATGTATGTATTCATAGATAATAAAAAATGGTAAAGGTACTAAAAACTAAAAGCTGTTAGATTACACGTTTCTATTAAGTTATATGCAAAATAAGTCATTTATTAAATAGCAGAAAATGCATTTTCAAAACTTGTTATACATGAACTCAAAAAAAATTTTAATTTCAAATTTATTGATTGTTTTCTGGCAGTTTATTAAAATAAAAAATTTATTTATTTGTTAAATGACCATTTCCGTTTTAATATATATATGTATTTTCACTGACGTATGGATGATTAAATAGATTATGTAGAGCAGAGTTGTAATAAAACACTCGAGTCATTAAAACCAGCTAAAATGATTTATGAAATGAACAATGTACAATTTTACTATGAAAGCATGTTATGCTTGTTATGTAAATGTAATAATAATGTTATATTACGCTAAAGAAATGTTTTAATTATAAGCATATGAATATTTTAATTATGTTTATTCAATATGAGAAAGTACAAAATTCTTAACTATTTACTTACCGCGACAAGGAAAATTTTTTTATAAGAACTCATCAAGTGCAAGCCAGCCGCCACCTACACGAACCATAACTGTGCTACGCAATATTCGCAATATTCGTAATTTTTGAGAGTCGAGTCGCCAAACTGTTTTATACAAAAATAATATTGTTTTAAATAGAAGATGGAGTATTAAGCTTTAAGATCCGATAATTAGTATTTTACGAACCCTATATTTCCCTTTGCCAACTTGAAATACGCAAAATTTTTGTCGACATGTGCAAAGGATAACAAGGCGTTTAACTTCATCATGTATTTTATCTGAATCAGTTGCTGGTTTGCGTTCTTGCCAATCGGGTCTCCACCATTACGATCAAAAAGATCTGCCACTGCACCCATTTCCATTCGAGAAGTGTCAAATTCTTTAAAAAATAAATAATAGGTATTCTACATTATTTAGTTATTCTACATTATATAAATAATCGTACTTATTCCATATATGAATTCGGCACGTGGTATTAAACCATTATTATCCTTATTCATTTTTCTAAACAAATCAGTCAAACGTGATTTTTTGTGATTCATATATGTATGTACATACCATAAGTATATATGAATATTTCAGGAAAAATATTTTAGGAAATATTTTAGGAAAAATATACAAAAACAAAGCCATGCATCATTTTCAGAAATATTGCCTCACATACTCTTTCATACAAAATCATTTAGAGTAGAATAAATAAAATGAAGAATATAAGAACAATTTAGTATTGATTATTTTTTTGTTACTAGCAAAAATTTGTTAAATTTGTAGTAACTATTTCTTTTGTTGGCGTGTATAAACAAATTTAAGGAAAATATTGCACACGCATTTTTTGTGTTATGCAGTTATTTTTATTAAATTTCACTGCAATGCGAACAACAATTAGAAATTTGTTTTGTTAAATTTTTTTGTCACTCTGCTTGCGGGACTTTGTTTAAATCACAAGATTATTGATGTAAATAAAGTCCCGTAATTTCATGGTCAATATTGTTAAAAAAATCAAAGTCGTCATGTAAAATACATATGTATGTATATTTTATTTAATAAATTTTTTAGTCAAAATCCATATTCTTTAATAGATGACCCTATTAACTTCAAATTTTGTTAATAATTGCAATAATGATGAAATGAAATTTGTTAAAAAATTCAGCTTCAGTTTCAGTTTGAAGGATATATGCATGTATGTTTGACTAATAAAAAATATTGAATACTGATGATGGGTATAAATTACATATGTAAATAATATTGTTCAGTCTTCAATTAATTTCTACCGATATTAGTTTATTTAATAATACTTAGATGACACATCATTACTTTGCACACATCATTACTTTTGATTTCAGTTATTATTTAACGTGCTAATATTCTACATTAGCGGTTTTACAAATAAAGTAAATATAACAAATACAACTTTTGTTTTACATACATATGTATTTACATAAATAAGGTATAAAAACATTACACAAATAAATAATATAAAAACACAATAAACATATAAAACATACATTAAAATATTATGTATTCAATAATTATTTAAAAACACAATAAACATATAAAAGAAATAATAATAATATATTATTAATAAAATCCATCTTATTTAATGGATGACCCTGTGCGCTTCAAATCATGTTTGGTATTGGTTTTTTCGTCTATGACTACAACCGTACGCATGTTGTAACTGTAAACAGGACAAGAGAGGGAAGCAAGGGCTCAAGTAGGCAACTAACACGACGCCAATAATTAAATGCTTGAAAAATAATAAGTAATAATTTCAAAGAATTTATGCACTGCATGTGCAGAAAAGCAATCAAATATTTTGTGAAAAATATACAAAAACAAAACCATGCATCATCTTCAGAAATATTGCCTCACATACTCTTTCATACAAAATCTTTTAGAGTGTGCAATAAGAATGAGGAATAGAAGATGTTTGGTGCCATTTCTCCGTCCGCTCATCACAATTATGTTTTTTTTCCGCTATGACTCCATTCGTAGGCACACTAATAACTGTGTATGTGTGTATGGGTGCGCATTAATATGATATACATATGTCATGTTCTCTTTAAAATATTTGTACAAAACCTATTGTGTTGGTAATCAAAGGCAAATTGATTTGAAGTTTACAGGGTTATGCATTAAAATATGTGCAAGCGTTTTTATATTATGCAGTTATTTTTATTAAATTTCACTGCAATGCGAACAACAACTAGAGGTATGTTTTGTTGAATTTTTTTGTCATTATGCTTGCGGGACTTTGTTTACATCAAATTATTATTAATG
>NW_024033045.1:0-8653 GCF_002237135.1 Teleopsis dalmanni
GTTAGTTCTAATTTCTGCTCTAACGTCCGTTCTAAAGGGTAAGCTTGTATTTATTTTTGAATGCGTCGATTGTATTTGCTTTATTATATTGTTTTTGTATATCAATATTTTTTGTGACTCTTCCTTTCTTGTTATGTCATTATCCACGCCGGGAATTTTTCTAGCTAATTCAGTATGATCTTCCTGTCCCAGTATGTTCATAAGGTTATCCTTCTCTGAAAGATTACTGCTTACTGTTTTGGCAGATTCTATTCTCGAAAAAGTGCTGTTTATTTCTTCATCAGTTTCGTCTTTTTTCAGTGAGTCCAGATATTTATTTATCATTATCATATCATTTTTCTGTTTATGTTTGTTCGAATCTATGTATATTCTTTCGGTTTTTCCATTATATCTTAATTCATTGTTTCCTAAATCTACAACAGCATTTATTCTTTTTAAAATATTATATCCTATAAGTATATCTGCGTCTAAATTTTCAATTTCATAAAATCTTTCTTGCACTCCTAATAAGGTAATAGAGTGATAATATTTTATTGTACTGTACCCATTTACAGTTCTTACTCTTTTAAATATTGGTAATTGGTTTTTATTCTTGTATATTCCCTGCCTAATATATGATGCTGTAGCACCTGAGTCTAACAAAATTTTAAAGGTTTTATCAGTTTTTAAATCTGTTAATTGTATGTAGGGGAGCTCTAGTACTCCCTTTGGCCTAAAAAATGATTTTCAGAAATATTGTTTATCCGTTGAGCTTTTGGTAACGGTTGCCTACTCTGAATACTTTCATGAACTCTTTTTTGAGTTTGGTTATTGTGATATCCCGATCCCTGCATAAAAGAATGCGAGTTCCTATTTGAGTTGTTCCAGTGATTCCTATTAGATGATTGATAACTGTTGTTTCTTTGGAATTGGTTGGATACAGATGGATCCACTTCCATTGGTACAACAGGTTCTTGAATTTGATTTTGATTATTAATATTCGCTTTAGGGAATCTTAAATTATTTTGGATTGTGTTCCTAGGTGTGTGATCGTATCTCCTTTGTCTGTTGTACTGGTTTTGATAGTGGTTTGAATTATTCATTGGAGTTTGTTTCCCATTGTTCTGAAAATTTAAAGCGAATCTTGCCCTCAAATTGTTTGCTTCGAGTTCCTGAGCTTTTGCTAATGCATTTGGCAAGTCTTCCGGACAAAGTGAGAATAAAATGTCAGATAATGGTGTTTTTAGACCAGTTATGAATATTCTTAAAGCGTTTTGCCTATTCTTTCTATTAAGTTCTTTAGTAATTGACTCATCGCTTCCGTGGGTCATTATAGTCTTATTTATTAAGAGAGTCAACTTTTTATTGACTAAATTGTAGTATTCCATAACCGAAAGATTGCCCTGTCGTAACACGCTTAATTCCTGTTCTATTATATGAATTGGACGTTTGTCCGAATATGCAAAATCAAGCCGAGCAATAATGGCATCCATATTTAGACAAGTGCCGTGATTTGTTAGAGTATCGTTGGCCTCGCCTATAATTTTATTTCTTAAAATGGTTAGTGCACCGAAATACTTCCTGCTACCTCTATTGTATAAACTCATGGAATTTATGGCTGCGGCCCGCCAACTAACATAACTATTTTTTCCACTAAATTCGGGAAGTGATTTTACTATGTCCAAGGTCTCATCACATATTATACGGCTGTCTACTACTTCCGTTTCGAATTCTACTACTTTGGGAGTATTTACTGCAGAAAGCTGCTCTTTTAGCAAAGCTATCTCATCCCTAAGAGAGGCTGTGTTTGCGACTATAAGTCGACTAATTAAGTCTTGTGTAAAAGTATTATTTTCGAGGGTCATTTTAGCAAAATTCTTTAACAGATTTTCCAGTTTTACAACTTAATAAATACAAAAAAAATTGATTTTATTCCCGTTTCACGATAGTATTTCAAAAAATGAACAAATATTTCAATAGTATAAAACAAAATCTAATAACAGTAAGCGAAGGGAAAAGATTTTACACAATAAAAAATAATAATTTACTTTTATATTTATAATTTAACTAAAAAAAATTTCCACCTTTTACAAGTCCAATTAACAATTTTATATATTCATTTATACTTCTTTCAAAAAGAAATTAATTGTTTGACTTACTTATAAAATGTTTTCTGCTTCTCCTGAGTTGAGTTTTGGTTTAAATGTATCTTCCTTCAATTTGTACCACAGGTATTAAATTATTATTACTTAGACAGTCACCTGAGTTGAGTTTCGGTTTAATTGTATCTTCCTTCGATTTGTACCACAGGTATTAAATTATTATTATTTAGACATTCACCTTTAGTTTTGGGATTTTTTTTGTTCTTTTGTAATTTATATATTTTATAAAATGTTTTCTGCTTCTCCTGAGTTGAGTTTCAGTTTAATTGTATCTTCTTTCAATTTTTACCACAGGTATTAAATTATTATTACTTAGACAGTCACCTTTAGTTTTGGGGTTTTTTTTGTTCTTTTGTAATTTATATATTCTTTTTTATAAAATAATAAAAAAAAATTTCACGATTTCAAGTTAATTAAATGAAATTTCACGTTAAATAAAAAAAATTTTTGAAAATATTAATTTATATTATATTATTTATATATTTTAAATATTATTTATTCCTTTTTCTTAGAATAATCTCTCTTTTCTCATCTGCAAAGTTATTGCATGTTTTGTTAAATGCAGTGATATAGTTCGAGCAACTCGTGTTGCGTACTTTTTATTTTCCGCAATTGTAACACGGGCTTCACGTTGAGCGCCAATTAAATATAGACTATTATTTTTTTGTGTAGCTTCTGCTACCACTTTATTTGAAATGTTTCTTAAGACTAACTACTTCCATAATTTTTACTCGTATTTATACCAAGAATTCGAAGTATCGAATCCCGATAATATATTTCGTTGTTTGCTTAGGACAGGCAACGATAATAAAAAATATTTGGTTTTTCCAATTTCCTGTTTAATACAATAGATAATATTTTAGGACAGACAACGATCATTAAGAAATGTTTAGTTAATACAATAGATAATATTTCGTTGTTTATTTAGGACAGACAACGATCATTAAGAAATGTTTAGTTACAATGTTTGGTTATTTCCAATTTCCTGTTTAATACAATAGATAATATTTTAGGACAGACAACGATCATTAAGAAATGTTTAGTTAATACAATAGATAATATTTCTTTGTTCCTTTAGGACAGACTACGATCGTTAAGAAATGTTTAGTTAATACAATAGATAATATTTCGTTGTTCCTTTAGGACAGACAACGATAAACACAATAATTAGTGTAGGAGACGAGACTTGATAACTTATATGCAGATGCAGATGCAGATGAAGATGCAGATGCAGATACATTTCAACAAGTTTATCCCATGTTGAGTTAAAACTTTTCATAATCAAGTGCAGAATAACCGTTGTTAGTAGCTTTGCACTTAGCATAATCAACTTACAGATTGCCAAGGAAATGAGCTGCAAATCTAACAGATACCAATCCGCAACTATGCTCCTCAAGATACATCTACATTTAGCACACAAACATACAAATTTTGAATTTTCCTCACAAAACGAACGATTTTTCAATGTGAAAAATGAAGTGAATTTCTTCAAAAAGGTAAAAATGAAATTTTCCATTTTTGAGTTATGTGTAGTGGCTTCGAGTTTCCTATTCAAGCTGAAATGGCAAAGTTGTGTTTCATTTGAGTAATGCAAGTGCAGAGTATGAAGATTTTAAAGAATTTAAATTTTATTGCGGTGTTAGCTTGGAAGTTGAAATTGCTTCCAATTACTTACATTACGAAAATTAGTTGATTATATCTGTGCGTATAATAAACTTAAATAATGATTGATAAGTTGATAAGCACTTTGTGTTTAGCTATTGGTTTGAAACGCTAAAGTAACTAGCTAATAGTTGTAATAGCTTGCAGTAATGGGCCTATATTTATACTTATAAATAATTTTATTTTGTAATGCTAATGGCAACAAAACACTATCTGCAAGTTCTTGGAATTTAGAACTAGTACTTAAAGCAAGGTTTGTTAACTTAGTTGATACTTGCACAATTCTTGTCATACTAAACTCAAGTTATGCCAAATCTTTCACATGAGATGCTGGAATATACATTGTGCTTTATTTCCATGGGATAATGCATGTATACAAGCACATCTTCAAGGCTTGAAATATGAGCTGTGCTAAGCACTTTGCATCCTTCAGTTAAGATCACATATTGCTCTTGTGACTCATATATGTGTGCATATGTAGGTAAGGGAATAAGTAAAAGTTATGTCGTTCTTGATTTGTTAAACCGGAGTAACTTTTTCAATCGAGAATGACTTTTAATGCAATTTTTGGGTAAATCTGGGGCAAAATGTATACCACTCTAGATATTTTCGTAGTGTAGCAAGATTACCCTCAAATTAATAGCTGTTTCATATAACTTGACAAACGAAGAGTGATTTGATGCGTTATATGTATTTCAGAACTGCAAATGTGTTAGATTGTTCTAAAAATGTTTGATTAGGCAACAAAATATAATAGTTCAAGAATAAATCTAGATTGAATTCAGATTTACCAATTGAAAATGCTATTAATTCCACTGAAAAGTATATTTATATTTTTTAAATTAACCTAATATTGTTGCTTCAGTCTTAATATTATTAGTAAAACATACACTCTGATATGCTCACAAATGATATCACTGTATTATAATAATTAAGCTGTACGTTAATGGCACTATTCCTTCATGTTTCTACTAATCACTGTATTAAATATAATACTGCTTCAAGATATAATGCTTATCCAATGTCCTGTGATTTCATGTTTCAATGTAAAACAATTTATTGTAAAATATTTTGAATCTAAACTAAATATGAAATAAATACACTCATTAAAAACCTTACTCTATTTAGTACGTCAACGGGTTTTAATAACTGGTTATTGTGGTCTAAAAGATAACCTACATAAACGTTGATTATCTGCCAATTCGGAATGCAGACAACTATGCATATTCTTTGTGACCGTCCAGCTTCAACAATGCACAGAAGAAACTTATTTCATATGGAGTTTCTGTCACCAGAACAGATCAAGAGCTCTTTTCTGGATTTAGTTCTGGACTTTGTTCACAAGCTATGTAAAGGGATTTGTATAATTAAAAGTGAATTTGGTATAATAGGACTCTTCTGACCGTAGTACTGGCTGTCAAGTGATTTGAGGACAAAAGTTTTAATATAAAATAAATACGTCATCATCATTGTTCAATAAGACGTCATTGTCAAAAAAAACTTTCAGTGTTCAATAATATGATATTGTATTTTTATTTAATGGTGTTGGCTACTATATTAGAAGAAGTATTTGTAACACATTTTTTTCTTATCTTATTGCAATATATCTTATTCCGTAAGATATAGACAATTTTCTTTCATAAGAAATTTTTGTATAACGAAATATTGTTAATACTATTAAGGCTTATAACTGAATCGTTATTATTAGTTTCTATGCCATATTTGTGAAGATATCGAAGCACTAATTGTAAATTGAGATAAACTACTTAAAAGACTTCATTTCATTGTAATATAAAACTTTATACGTACGAAAATTGTCCGTACCTTCAATAAATTTTAGTAATAATTTTTAATTTTAATCTTTTTAAAAATAATTTTGACATGCACGAAATAATAGTTATTCTATTCTATTGACTAAATTCCCAAAAAGTTGATATGTAATTCTATTAGAATAATTAACTAAAGCTTTAAATTTTTGAAGTTTGAATAAAAGCTTCACAAAATTGTTCATATCCTTAACTGAATAAAAAAATTAGATGATTTGGGTCAAAAATTTTTTTTTCACTCTCTACAATATTGTTTATTATAGTTTCTTAACATTTTCTAGTAAAAATTATTTTATTTAATTTTTTTTTTTTTTGCGAAAAAAACTTTTAAGGTGCCGTACTTTTACTTTAACATAAAATAAAAATTATTTCAGAAAGTGAATAAATTCAACCACAAACAAAAAAAAATACTCATTTCATTTTTAAATTAAACATTTTGAAGGAATTTTCATCCATTGATTACTAGTGAGGTTCTACTTACATCCATGTTGGTACACCCTGCAATGCTGTTGTCTCATTTAAGACAACACCAAGGAGTAACGCTGCACTAATCCACAGTGAAAAATGTTTCCTTTTAAGAAATTCCATTTTGACCATTTCACAGCCAACACAGGCAGACGCTGAAAAATAGAAAAACTGTGGCTCTATGAACGTCCTCGACGCGTTTGTCGTTCACTTGTTTTTATAGTTGCGGTTATTATTATTACAATTGTTGTAACTGTTGTAACTGTTGTAACTGTTGTAACTGTTGGTTTGGTTGCACTTTTACTAGTTTTTCACCAATAAATTACTTTTTCCCACAAAGAATGTTTATTATTAGCTGAATTTTTTGTATATTTCCCTTACACTTGCTTTGTGTGAAAACGTGTTTTCAGGAGTTGAAGTCCAGTAATAAACTTTTTCCTCACGATACTCTTTGGGTTTAACGGATATCCGGTTTATTTTTCACTTCTTAGCAGCACCATGACTCACATTATTAATCACAATTGCACGCAACTCTATTACTAACTCTTTTCTTAAAATTGTTCGTTCTTGGTTTCTCGATTTTTTACGACATCACTCCGTAAATTACGTGAAAGCACTTATTTAATGCAATTTTTCATTTTTCTGACACTAATGACATTTTATTGTTATAATATTTCAATTGAGAACGAAAGAAAGCAACACTTTTTATCACTTATCACTTACTATATTTAGTATTCTATTTTCTTGTATTAGATTCTGAGAGTCTTTATTAGTTTCCTTATTGTTCGGTGCGGCTGGCATTCAAAGTATCAAAGTATCAAAGTATCTGGCGTGTTTTGTTCGGATGCCTACAAATTTGTGTCATCAGCTGAAAGAAATAAGAGCAAAACAAACTTCATTAATTTTGTTGAACTTTATGTCTTTTTTCAAACAAAAAAAAAATTCATATATAAAAAAAATAGAAGAAAAAAATCACAAATATGAAAATAATAATAAAACGTATAGAGAACATACAGGCATATATGGATACATATAGACATACATAAATGTCCATTCTTAATAGCCTTTACTATGTATAGCTTAGAACAATAACAATTTTTTCTTCGAAAATCTTTATAAAATTTTTATTGTTTTTGTATTGTTTACAAACAAACTCTTTAGTGCGTCCAGTCCAGCGCTCTGTCCGTCCATCTATTGCTTCTTCTATGGCACGTCTGCTACGTTTCGGTCACGCTTTTTCAGTAAATCAATAAAATTGCTTACTTCAAAGTTGAAATTCTCCTTGGTGGCCATTTAAATTGTCACTCAAATGAAAATTTGTAAGTTTGGCGAGTTTTTCGATACACTCGCCGGAATACGATTCAGTCTAAGCGCTTTTATGCTGATACATATATGAATACATCCAGTATTCATTCGTATTTCTTCATATTACTGCCACAAAATAAAAGAGTTATGATCGTGTTCATAAATTAAATTTTCCCTCTACGTTTTGATATTTTTATTTGTTGGCCGAAAATATTTATAGTAGATTTTCAGAAGTTTTCCCATATATTATCGTTTGCTTTTTCTTTTTTTAATGGTGAAAACTTTATGTTAAAGAACGTTTGTGATGTGGTTTTTTAATGCAATACTAAAATCGTTCTTCGAAAGTGGTTTCTTTTATTAAAAAATAATATATATAAAGTGCTGGTGTTATGAGAAATATGCAAAGTTTAATAAGTTTTTTATTTCGAATTTTTTAGAGTATGTCGCATTATATTCAGTTTTAAAATTAAATTGCTTGAAGTGTATTTAAAAAACATATTTTTTGATTTTTTAATGACAGCTTTGGTTCAAAGCACAATCATGTTCTTTATCCTGCCAATATAATATTTTTCATACAAATAAAGATACGTTATTGTTCACAATTGTTTGAAGCTTACACCAGCTTTTATAGTCCATCTTAGTGTATAAACAGCGTTTATACAGCAAATGTACAGATTTATAACTACTTAACTATTATAGCTAGTCTATTTTAGTACATAAACAGCGTCATGTATTACTTGTTATATTTAAAAATGTGAAAAACGTTGTATTCAAATGTACAAATGTATGTTATAACATATTAATATTCATGTATCATACTGAATCGACAACTCTATTGAGTGTATAATTTTCCAGAACAATTTTAACATGTTCTTCATTATTTAAAGCAACTTAACCCTTTTTGGACAGACATCACTCTTAACTTCAACTTCAACAAAAGATCTCTAACCATCAGTAATAATTAAACAGTTACATTACAATAATAAATTTCATTCGATTTGTTTTAAAATTAAAATACATAACATAAGACACCTATTTAACTTAGCTCTATAATAAGTATATCCTTTTAATATAGCAAAGTTGAAGAAAAAAGTTAATAAATGATAGATTCATTACAATATAAGAGCTACAACTAAATTGGAGCTGAATATCAGATTTATCCATTTATTTAAATTCCATTTCCATTTCCGAGTTATAGTTAGCTATGGAAAGATAGACGTGTAAATGATATGTTTATATAAATACGTTATTCAC
>NW_024033046.1:0-8651 GCF_002237135.1 Teleopsis dalmanni
AACTAGTTCGAACTGTACCTGTTGAGCATCAAAGAAAACGAAAATAAGATAAAATAAACTTGTTATTCGAGTAGCTCGAACATCTTTAAACAGGTTCGATACTTTCGATTATTTCATATGCTTAATCCATATGTTCGAATTCGAATACACTTAAACACTTCAAGCAGTAGTATAAAATTTCGTGTACTATTACTGACAGATGGCTGAATTTAACTTAACTAAATATTGGCAAATATGCTAACATATTTAAATCATCTTTAAATTAAGAACTAGCTTTAAAATTTTTGTGAAAGATGGGATAGAAAGGTTTTTGGGATTATCATAAAAAAAAGGATGGGAAATAATTGAATCAAGTTTGAACACACGAACCTTCCAATCTCATCACGTCATATTTATACATAATTTTCCCTATGTCTTGGATTAAGATATTACGTTTAATATGTATTCCATTAAACAAGAAAATAATGTTTTGATATAGCAGTACACATATTATGTAAGACGTGCTTTTTTTAAATCTTTGTTCGAAAAACCGATCCAATGAATTACTCAGGTAAGATATCATAGTACAATTTTAAAACGATTGGAAATTAATTATGGAATTGTCACGTATATTTTGTGTTCAATAATAACTTAATTTTTCTACTATAGAAAGATAAAATTTAAATTCATTATAGTTCATATATAATTGTATTAAGCTAAATTAAAAACTTAAAATATAGCTTGAATTAAATCCACGACAACACACCACTTAATAAAACGCTTGAATGCTTTAAATTACTGATAATGTTTAATTGTGGGGTCATCTAGCTTTTCTACTATTGATTCCGGACAGAATTTACAATGCTACAGTTTGTATTTCGAAAAAGTAACACACATTTTTCGACAATTCCTCTTCAATACTGATTCAATTTGGAACCGCTTTACAGACCTGATTAAAACACACTGAGATTTTGATATTATTAGTTCAACGCGTCTAATCGCTAACCGCACACGTACTGGTTGATAGTCCATTATAACATATTTAGATGCTGGTATTATACATTTGTTACATCTGATAGATAACTATTAAGCTGATCGATTAATAATGGTAATAAAGATGAAATTAATTTATAAAATCCGACGCGTAATAAAAAAATTAGAAAAAATCGTGTAACTCAAAAAGTTTGCCTTATAGAAAGAAGTAACTAACTAAAACATCGAATATCTTGACTCTTCCATTGGAGCCCAGGGCAAATTTTGCCCGCAAATAATGCGACGCTCTGTCCTGAACGATATAGGCGAACTCCTTTTAGCTGTGTTCTACTCAACCGTGCTTAGAAGAAGAACTGCAACTAGTATAGCGAATGTCAGTTCTCGTTACATTTGATATCAACTGTCAGCAATCAAACTCTATTGCAAATTACTGTCGATGTAAACATTAGTGCGAAAGAAATGGACTAATATGTACGTACGTCGTGATAAAGAGACAGCTATTAAACCTCTCAATTCTCAAATTATCCATTTTCAAAACTGACCAAACGTAATGCACAGATACGTGAGTGTTTGCTGAATATTTATTTAGAGCCAGTTGTGGAGTAAGTTAAAGATTAGTGTGTCTATATGTTTAAGTCCGGATTAATATAAAGCTGGACAGTAACTCAGCAAATTTTCAGTTATCCGATGAATTTATTTATGTTAGAAAGAATTCTAGCATATATGTGAGATAAATGTGAGAATTTCACTGATATAATGTAAGAGATGTTTTGAAGCAAGTTAAAGTTAGTATATTTATATATTTTAATGTGGGTCATTGACACTTGGACAATAATACACCAAATGTTTAAGTATCTTTTCTTCGAGTATCAAAATACACAAACTAAGGAGTTTAGTAGGTACCCAAACATCTGCTTTAATAGAGCACTGGTCTATAGCATGGGGCATGGGGCCAAGCTAGGTCTACTCTGTAATATTTTCTGAAGTACATGTCTAGGAAAACACACCAGAACACCTATTGTATCTATATCCAGGCTTGTCTAGAACCAAACTTAAGCTTTTGGTTGCCCCCTTCTTTAACACACTCGGCAATATTTCCAGTATTAACATTGAGCAGATGCTTCCAAGTAGTTCTAACATAACCATTTTTCTATCCATTATTACGAGGAATTATGAAATCTCTTAGCTAATTGAGGAGGATTTGTTCCTCCCTCCACTTCATCTAAACTAGGTGATCCATTGTAACTAGTGTTCTATTGAAATATAACTTATTCGGTTATTATCACGGAAGTATATTTTAAGGCCCAACATCTCTTATTTATGGCATAATATTTCATATTTTAAGAGAGTGCAATTCTAAATTAATGTGAGCATCCACAGAATTAAACAATTTTTTTATCTTTGATTTATTTCGATTTGATTTTGCTTAATGTTTACTTAACATGTGTAAGGTTGGAGTGGCGGCATTGTGTACTAAGAAAGTTCACTTGAACGTTGGTTCGTACATAGACAAGAAAGTCAGTAAACGATCAACCCTGAAGAAGATAACGACTCCCCCATTAGGTAAAGGTAAACCAACCTGATAATTTTATATATACTAAACATAACAGACTTATGTATATATTATAGTTTAAGCACAATAAGGCAAAAAATCTATATATACATTAAACTGAAAAGTTTAGGAACATTCTCATTTAAAATTCGCGCGCTGTATATTTTTCGATATTTTAAGTTTATGTAGTTTGGCAGCACTGTCCTTAATTACTATGCCAAAAATGAGCTCGATCTGTCAGACAGTTCGTTTACGGCAGCTGTTGAAACCAGTTCACCTCAGTAGTGCGTTGCGAAATGTCTTCGACGGTCGTACGACCGTCCTGGAAGGCTTTGTACCACTCATAAACTTGAGTTTTCGATAAAACTGATTCCCCATAAGCCTTTTGTAGCATTCGCAACGATTCTGCACACGAAATTTCGTTCGAAACACAAAATTTGATGCAAACTCTTTGTTCAATATTTTTTTCCATTGTTTTTTTCGCAACGCCCTACTGAGGTGAACTGGTTTCAACAGCTGCCGTAAACGAACTGTCTGACAGATCGCGCTCATTTTTGGCATAGTAATTAAGGACAGTGCTGCCAAACTACATAAACTTAAAATATCGGAAAATATACAGCGCGCGAATTTTAAATGAGAATTTCCGAAAACCGTCGTCTTAATGTATATAATCATTAGCATAAAAACAATCCTCCCCTTTATATGGCATAAAATAATTGTTTATAAATAATTAAAATTTTTGCTTTTAAATTTGACTTAATTTTATAATTTACCTTTAATGATTCATTTTCTTTTTCTAATACATTAACTTTCATTTTGAGATCCTTAATGACAGCCAGTTTTTGATCGATTGTAGCATCCATTTCCGCTTCCATCTGTCTTGATTGCTCTACATATTCATCGTATTCTTGTTTTACATCTGTCCACCTTTATTTTTAATAAAATTAAATAAAATTCATTACTGATGTGTGTGATTTCAAATAATCGGAAGTAAATACTCTTTGTGATAAAGTTTAGCACGTTCTTTCCAATATCGGCATTCATCTTCGACGCTGTTGAACATAGGTGGAGACTCCATATCTGTGGCTTTCAATTCAAGTTTTTCTGCTACTGCTGCTGCTTACAATGTTGTTACTGTTGACTGTCTGTCTGTCACACCGATTTCGATTTTTTTTCGTTTATTTTCCTTTTGTACAATTCTCGCGTAATAAAATTGATAAAAAGATTCGTTTCGTATCTCTTGTCACTGTATTTAACTCTGTGCTCTGTTTTCTGATTTAACTTTCTGCAAAGTGAGAAAAATCAATTAACTCGTAATTATTGTTAATAATCACATTAGAAATAATTCATTTTGTTTTTGTTTAGCTGCTTTCACATGTGCTTTCTAATTTTGTTGGCTTTAATACAAATTTTATAATATTTTTCCTTCAGCGACTTACGGCGGCGTCTCCACTGATAACGAAATCAATTTTTTTTACTCTACATTTTATTTATAATTTTCAATTTAGACACTAACACAAAACTATTGCGTTTCCGTAAATAAGCAGTTAAGGTGAACAACACGCCAAACAACAATACAAAACACTTCAACAACCCTAGCCAGCGCTCAAGGCAAAATGAAATCATCGTCTTTTTATAAAGCATAACAAAAACAATTTTCAAATATTTTTTAATAATATTTTCCCCAAAGAAAGAATTGTTTAATGTTGCACTTACAATTTAAAAAATATCTTTATATAATATATGTACAAACTGTAAACTTTCTTAAAAGTATAAAAATGAGCAAGAATTATTTTGTTTGGGAAAAAGCCAATACTATAATATTGCCAACTAATCAGAAAAACCAGTATAATTATTCGTTGGCATTTAAATTGCGGGCACGTTCAGTCAGTGCACGCGAAAAATATTGAAATATTTTTTTGCAATAACAAAATATATTGTACACATATTTAATACAATAATTTAAAACAATATTATAAATAAAGTATTTAATGGTTATATATAAATAAAGAAAAATGTTCATAGTAGATACATATGAAATTTATATACACGAAACATAAATATAATACGACTTAACTTCCATATATACTATAATTCTCTATATGTATATATTTATTATACCTATATTAATAATATATAAGTTTATTATATATTTATTTTATTATTATTAATTTATTATTTTTAAAATGTCTATCGCTGACAGTAGACAAGTTTCTATTGCTGATGGACAAAACCGAATTTTGGTGTTGTGAACTGCAAACTAATAGCATATTATAGATAAATTTGTCTGTCACATTTGAGCAGTAGAAGTTTATCGATTAGACCATAAAATGCTGTTAAAAAATTTTATAAACTCAGTTTAGCATTTAAATTTAATACAATTTTTGTTTATTCAATAGTTAGTAATAATTCATTTATATTTTTATTTTCTTACTCGCTTAATACTATGTTCAGACAGTCAAATTTCCTTAATTTCATTAAAATGAAATTAAATTAATTTGGAAATTTTTCATACTTCTGCAAATTAATTAGATCATATGTTTTTGTTTACAATCTTTTGCTTACAATTGAATGTTAAAAATTACATGCTCAAAACTAAATTTTAAAAATTAATTATTGTAACTATAAAGTATGGCAATCAGTAGTTTTATTCGCTTTAGTGGATTTCCGATATGTGTGTCATTATTTTTAACTCTATTTTAAAGTTATAACAGTCACAATTTTTTTCCCTATATTCAAATTTTAAAATTTGCACTACTTTCAAAATATTTTCCCGGTTTTATGAAAGTCAACTTCACTGACATTTATTGAAAACAAAATATTACTTTTTCGTTATTTTAGTTCTATATATTACTTAAAATTTATCTTACGCATTGCAGCCTTCGTTTTAACGAAATTAAGGCCATTTTTCTAAATTTTGTTCTAACCTTAAAACTGAATTTAATATAGAAAAATCAACTTAATTGTGCTGAAACGAAAATGAAATTAAGATATTTACAAAATTAAGGTGTGTCTGAACATATATTTGCTTACAAGTGTGATATGTTATATATTGAGAATAGTGGCTGTTGTATTTTTATTTTGTTCTCTTTTTTGCTTATGTGTGTTTTTTCAAATATTTTTAACAAAAAAATCTCCTTGTAGTTAACTTCACCATGTGTACAAACTTTTTTTTAATTTTTTAAATATATTTGTGAACGAATAATGTAAGTATTTGTATTAAACTATAAAATAATTATATTAATAGAGTTTTTTGTAGGACAAAATTAGTCAGCAATAAAAAAGAAGGGTCACACAAATGAATTTGCGTAAATTTTCACATGCAATAATTATTTTATGCGAATGAAAACGACGAAATCTTAATATGATTAACAAAAGTTACTTCAGCTGCACTGGGAATACAGTATTAGTACTTTTACTTTACTTTTAAAAGTTTCTTAATGTTGGCAAGAGCTGAACGTACATTTTTATTGTAATGTTAAAATTACACTTACATATATCAAACCTGCTGAGCTTATTTTCATATGATAAATGGCATATTTTGCTGCGTAAGTACAATAATTTGAGAACGAAATTTTGACACTTAAGTAACGACATAACACTAAAGTGAAATTTGTTTAAATTTTATGCGACATTTTAGTCACCTAAACTTCGAACACTTCAATCTAAATTTACTGTCTAATTTTGTTGCCCAATTGTTCATTTTTAGGATACACTAAAATTTCGTCAGATGACAATGTATTTGCAGCCAAATATACTATTATATTTGATTTTATTCGTTTTTGTCATAACGACAGCTAAATATATAAATAAACAAATTAGGGACATGTGAAAACAAATCATAGTTGTTTATCTGTAAAATCATATGAAACAGCTGTAAGTTTCAGAGTAACCTTGCTACTCTGGTAAAATATGTAGAGTGCTATAAATTAATCTCGAGTGTTGCGCATTTGGCTCGAGATTTGGCAATCGAAAATGAAAATTACACTAAAATTGAATCTCGACAAAAAATGTTACCCCAGATTTACCAATCAAAAGACATTCGCTCAGGTGTGAATTATAAAACTGGCTGTAAACATAACAAAAATCGCATTCAAATTAAAAATTTGCACTGAACATATAAAACTGCAATTTTCACGTACAGGTGGCGATCGCAACACTTAATTTTGACATTTGTTTATATCTTTATAAAATCGGCGAAACATCTCAATTCTATTTTTCTGCTGAAAACTAGAAATTAGGTGCGGAATTAATACCATAAATAAAAGGTAATTTAATAATTTTTAAAGGATGGAATATAACAGAAATGGAATTTAATTAATTGTGTGTAATTGGAGCGCAAAATATTTACATGAAGTGTTTATTTTACACATGAAAAATGATTTATAATTTCATCATAATTGATAGGAAACAAAGAAAATAGAAAACTAATGACAAACGAAAAAGGGTGAATATCAAAAATAAAAACAATACGAACAATATGCAGACGCATAAAAGGAACGTAAAATGCAACAAAGGGAAAATGAAAATTTACTTTTCGTTTTGCAAGAAAATTTGTGCAGTAAGTTTCGAGCAAAAGGGAGGGTTTCGCTCTAATGACGAGTTGTTTTCCTCGAGTGCAAGGCAAATAGAAATGTTTTGATTTAAGCTCATTTAAATGCTATTAAATTGTTAAATATATATTTTAAGAAATATAATAGAATAAAAAAGTTAAACGCATTTTCTGGATAAATAATTTTTGTACCATTTGCAGCTGTGATTCTCTTTAATTTCCAAAATAGCCGGAAGATTGCAAGGAAGATAAAAACAAACGAAAAACGATTAGAAAAGAAAGAGGAACATTAAACGCTCCAGTGCAATTGCGGGATTTTGTAGAATTTTTTAAATTAATTTTAGTTTTGGTTTTGTTTAATTTGTGTCGTTTAAATTGAGTTACAATGGCTGATCCAGAAAAACAAAGTTTATTGCAAAATGAAGATACAACGACCGGGTACGCGTCGGCTAGTGGCGGAGAAAGTGTAATTGGAGCCAACGATTCCAATGAAGGTGAGTGCTGCTTACTATATAAACTAATAATTATTTTAATGTTAAATAAATTTAATTAATGATTGTAATGGTGGTATATTGTTAAAAAAAGAAATAAGAAATAAATTTCAATGTGACGCATTTTTGTCATGCAATTGTGCGTCTGCAGCCAAAGTGCCAACGCAGAAAAAAAAATTCTGTACTGCCACATGCTTTGCTTTGGAAAGAAGTTCATAAACCTTTTCGTTTGAGGTGTCACTTTAAAATCTATAAATGAACTTAAAGATTTATGCATGCGGGTGCATACAGAAACCCACTAAGTGTCATACTTCACCTCATCTGCTCGGCTCGGCTTGGCTCTTTATGCATTTGAAATATGCACAAAGTAAATAATTGATAGATTCAATTACATTCCTCCGCTTGAGTTGCTGCAATTGAAACTGAATGCCGAGATTTCCACACATAGTTGGTCTTAGATATTCCAGTACGTAAATGCCTTTTGATGGCTGCACTGGCTTGACTTGACTTGACTCGACTCGACTTGAGTCATAATGACAATTCTTATTCTTAATGAATTCGTATGTTTATTTTTAGCTTTGTTAGATGTTTGATTGAGAATTGTGGGTGATATATAAATATTATAAACTAATTAAATAAATAAATTAAATTTTATTTGATCTAATCAAAATTGCGTTGAAAATACATAGTCACTAAAACAATAATTGGCAATATTTCAATTACTGTTGAAATTGATGACGCAGTTTTGCTGCTAGAGTCATACTTCTATCAACCCTGAAATCCTGAAGCAGGGCCATGAATGAATTTCAAGTTAAACGCAAAAGCTGAGATAGGATAGGAGAAATTGCGAAAAATGTGAGAGATACGGTAAAGGTAAATAGAGTAGCGAATAAGGTGATAAGAACTACAACAGTTCAAGTTAAAACCCTTCTATGGGCCGTGAAGAAGGGTCATGAATAAATTTCAAGATAAACGCAAAATCTGAAATAGGATAGAAGAAGTTTGGGAAAAATCTAAAAGATACGGTTAAGGCAGATAGAGAAGCAAATAAGACGATAGAAACTATTACAGGTTAAGTTGAAAC
>NW_024033047.1:0-8651 GCF_002237135.1 Teleopsis dalmanni
CGTTCGTACGTTCGATTATATATTGTCGGTTTTTCATATTGTTTTTTTATGAGGTTTTAACTGTTCCTCGCTTTTGTTGTCTTCTTCGTAAATCGTCAGCTATTACGTCTTCTTCGTCTCAACTTGAGTGAATTTTTGCTGAAGCTGCTGGCTGAAGCCAAATTACTTTCTGCAACTTTTAGATAAGGTACGTAATATAAAACAAAACTTAGTATTGATTATTAAATATTAAAAAAAATGTATTTTTTTTTAACTTTTTGTCGTCGCTTTTAAATTTATTTTTTTTGTAGCTAATATTTTTAAATGTTTTTTTTTTGTTTTTTTTTTTCTTCTATAAATTTACTTTCCGAAACTTTATTTACTTTTCCGTGATTTTTCTCTGTATGCATATTTATCATATATATGTGTGTTTCTACGTATGCATTTATCTTATACTGTAGAAAATATATTTTCTTGCTTAATTTTTATTCATTCTACTATTTGTTCTCTCATAAACATACACAAACATAATTTGATGGATTTCATCATAAATGCAATGTTGTCACATTTCTCAAAATACTTAAATATGTGCAGAATGTTTAAAGAGTATATTACATTTAAAAAAAGTTTTTAGTTTTATTAAACCCAATCATTAACATCTATTAAAAGTTTCTTTTGTTTACATTTGCACACGTGCGTAAAAGCTTTAGTAATTATTTTTTTTATTATCTATTTTGTATAATATTAGTTTTTGTTTAGTGTTTTTTTATTCTGATCACAATAAAAATTTTTCATTACTATGAAAAAAAATACGAAACATACAAATTAAATAAAAACATTCTCTTAATTCAATATGTCTAAATAATAATAATTCATTAAACAGAATAATATAACAAATTTGCATGATTTGCATAAGGAATTATTTGAAAATAAAATAATAATAATTATTTGAAAATAATAATTTATTTTCTGTTGTACGAATACGAGAACGAGTACGCGTAATTACCGTACATTGTCTATAAAGTTTTGTTGTAACATTGAAAAAATATTGTAAATTTTTTGCATTGCTATTTACTGTTATTCACGATTTAAAAATTTTTTGTTGCATTTACCATATTGAGTGGTGCTCGTGTCGGTTATCTTCATTTCTTGAACTTCGAATTTATTACTACATTTTTGGTTTATCATAATCAAACGTAACTGTAAATAAAGAAATTTAACATGAATCGGACTAGAAGAAAAATTGAACGCCCAAAGAATCCCTACTCAACCGCTAATATATTTTCGAGATAGAGTTTCTGGTGGATGAGAAAAATATTTCATAAGGGTTTGCAAGGACCACTTGAAGAGGAAGACTTATATCAGCACCGTAAAGACTTAGATAGTGAACGAGAAACTACAAAGTTTTCGTAAAAACAAGACGGTGCAATAATCCGTTCGCGTAGTTTAACTGCTGTATTTTATTTTAGAAGATTTAGTGTTTCCAGCAGAGATCGTAGGCAAACGTATTCGTGCCAAATTGGATGGCACCCAAATGATAAAGGTGCATTTGGATAAGAACCAACAAACGACCATTGAGCACAAAGTAAGTGTTATTTATTTCATTAAATCTTATTTTGCACTTGTGGTTTTTGCTGTTTAAAATTAGTGGTCCAATGTTTCGTTTACGCTTCATTGCTCAAACTGAATTGTAGCTCATTCATATATTGGTAACATTCATCAAATTTAATGAGTCTAGCAATTAACTTGCAGCAATTAATTCAATATGTCTAAATAATAATAATTCATTAAACAGAATAATATAACAATTTTGCATGATTTGCATAAGGAATTATTTGAAAATAATTTCTGTTGTACGAATACGAGAACGAGTACGCGTAATTACCGTACATTGTCTATAAAGTTTTGTTGTAACATTGAAAAAATATTGTAAATTTTTTGCATTGCTATTTACTGTTATTCACGATTTAAAAAATTTTTGTTGCATTTACCATATTGAGTGGTGCTCGTGTCGGTTATCTTCATTTCTTGAACTTCGAATTTATTACTACATTTTTGGTTTATCATAATCAAACGTAACTGTAAATAAAGAAATTTAACATGAATCGGACTAGAAGAAAAATTGAACGCCCAAAGAATCCCTACTCAACCGCTAATATATTTTCGAGATGGAGTTTCTGGTGGATGAGAAAAATATTTCATAAGGGTTTGCAAGGACCACTTGAAGAGGAAGACTTATATCAGCACCGTAAAGACTTAGATAGTGAACGAGTAACTACAAAGTTTTCGTAAAAACAAGACGGTGCAATAATCCGTTCGCGTAGTTTAACTGCTGTGTATTTTATTTTAGAAGATTTAGTGTTTCCAGCAGAGATCGTAGGCAAACGTATTCGTGCCAAATTGGATGGCACCCAAATTATAAAGGTGCATTTGGATAAGAATCTACAAACGACCATTGAGCCCAAAGTAAGTGTTAAATAACACTTATTTCATTAAATCTTTTTTTGCACTTGTGTTTTTTGCTGTTTAAAATTAGTGGTCCAATGTTTCGTTTACGCTTCATTGCTCAAACTGAATTGTAGCTCATTCATATATTGGTAACATTCATCAAATTTAATGAGTCTAGCAATTAACTTGCAGCAATTAATTCAATATGTCTAAATAATAATAATTCATTAAACAGAATAATATAACAATTTTGCATGATTTGCATAAGGATAAGGAATTATTTGAAAATAATTTCTGTTGTACGAATACGAGAACGAGTACGCATAATTACCGTACATTGTCTATAAAGTTTTGTTGTAACATTGAAAAAATATTGTAAATTTTTTGCATTGCTATTTACTGTTATTCACGATTTAAAAAATTTTTGTTGCATTTACCATATTGAGTGGTGCTCGTGTCGGTTATCTTCATTTCTTGAACTTCGAATTTATTACTACATTTTTGGTTTATCATAACCAAACGTAACTGTAAATAAAGAAATTTAACATGAATCGGACTAGAAGAAAAATTGAACGCCCAAAGAATCCCTACTCAACCGCTAATATATTTTCGAGATGGAGTTTCTGGTGGATGAGAAAAATATTTCATAAGGGTTTGCAAGGACCACTTGAAGAGGAAGAGTTATATCAGCACCGTAAAGACTTAGATAGTGAACGAGTAACTACAAAGTTTTCGTAAAAACAAGACGGTGCAATAATCCGTTCGCGTAGTTTAACTGCTGTGTATTTTATTTTAGAAGATTTAGTGTTTCCAGCAGAGATCGTAGGCAAACGTATTCGTGCCAAATTGGATGGCACCCAAATTATATATAAAGGTGCATTTGGATAAGAATCTACAAACGACCATTGAGCACAAAGTAAGTGTTAAATAACACTTATTTCATTAAATCTTTTTTTGCGCTTGTGTTTTTTGCTGTTTAAAATTAGTGGTCCAATGTTTCGTTTACGCTTCATTGCTCAAACTGAATTGTAGCTTATTCATATATTGGTAACATTCATCAAATTTAATGAGTGTAGCAATTAACTTGCAGCAATTAATTCAATATGTCTTAATAATAATAATTCATTAAACAGAATAATATAACAATTTTGCATGATTTGCATAAGGATAAGGAATTATTTGAAAATAATTTCTGTTGTACGAATACGAGAACGAGTACGCATAATTACCGTACATTGTCTATAAAGTTTTGTTGTAACATTGAAAAAATATTGTAAATTTTTTGCATTGCTATTTACTGTTATTCACGATTTAAAAAATTTTTGTTGCATTCACCATATTGAGTGGTGCTCGTGTCGGTTATCTTCATTTCTTGAACTTCGAATTTATTACTACATTTTTGGTTTATCATAACCAAACGTAACTGTAAATAAAGAAATTTAACATGAATCGGACTAGAAGAAAAATTGAACGCCCAAAGAATCCCTACTCAACCGGTAATATATTTTCGAGATGGAGTTTCTGGTGGATGAGAAAAATATTTCATAAGGGTTTGCAAGGACCACTTGAAGAGGAAGAGTTATATCAGCACCGTAAAGACTTAGATAGTGAACGAGTAACTACAAAGTTTTCGTAAAAACAAGACGGTGCAATAATCCGTTCGCGTAGTTTAACTGCTGTGTATTTTATTTTAGAAGATTTAGTGTTTTCAGCAGAGATCGTAGGCAAACGTATTCGTGCCAAATTGGATGGCACCCAAATTATATATAAAGGTGCATTTGGATAAGAATCTACAAACGACCATTGAGCACAAAGTAAGTGTTAAATAACACTTATTTCATTAAATCTTTTTTTGCACTTGTGTTTTTTGCTGTTTAAAATTAGTGGTCCAATGTTTCGTTTACGCTTCATTGCTCAAACTGAATTGTAGCTTATTCATATATTGGTAACATTCATCAAATTTAATGAGTGTAGCAATTAACTTGCAGCAATTAATTCAATATGTCTTAATAATAATAATTCATTAAACAGAATAATATAACAATTTTGCATGATTTGCATAAGGATAAGGAATTATTTGAAAATAATTTCTGTTGTACGAATACGAGAACGAGTACGCGTAATTTTACCGTACATTGTCTATAAAGTTTTGTTGTAACATTGAAAAAATATTGTAAATTTTTTGCATTGCTATTTACTGTTATTCACGATTTAAAAAATTTTTGTTGCATTTACCATATTGAGTGGTGCTCGTGTCGGTTATCTTCATTTCTTGAACTTCGAATTTATTACTACATTTTTGGTTTATCATAACCAAACGTAACTGTAAATAAAGAAATTTAACATGAATCGGACTAGAAGAAAAATTGAACGCCCAAAGAATCCCTACTCAACCGCTAATATATTTTCGAGATGGAGTTTCTGGTGGATGAGAAAAATATTTCATAAGGGTTTGCAAGGACCACTTGAAGAGGAAGAGTTATATCAGCACCGTAAAGACTTAGATAGTGAACGAGTAACTACAAAGTTTTCGTAAAAACAAGACGGTGCAATAATCCGTTCGCGTAGTTTAACTGCTGTGTATTTTATTTTAGAAGATTTAGTGTTTCCAGCAGAGATCGTAGGCAAACGTATTCGTGCCAAATTGGATGGCACCCAAATTATATATAAAGGTGCATTTGGATAAGAATCTACAAACGACCATTGAGCACAAAGTAAGTGTTAAATAACACTTATTTCATTAAATCTTTTTTTGCGCTTGTGTTTTTTGCTGTTTAAAATTAGTGGTCCAATGTTTCGTTTACGCTTCATTGCTCAAACTGAATTGTAGCTTATTCATATATTGGTAACATTCATCAAATTTAATGAGTGTAGCAATTAACTTGCAGCAATTAATTCAATATGTCTTAATAATAATAATTCATTAAACAGAATAATATAACAATTTTGCATGATTTGCATAAGGATAAGGAATTATTTGAAAATAATTTCTGTTGTACGAATACGAGAACGAGTACGCATAATTACCGTACATTGTCTATAAAGTTTTGTTGTAACATTGAAAAAATATTGTAAATTTTTTGCATTGCTATTTACTGTTATTCACGATTTAAAAAATTTTTGTTGCATTCACCATATTGAGTGGTGCTCGTGTCGGTTATCTTCATTTCTTGAACTTCGAATTTATTACTACATTTTTGGTTTATCATAACCAAACGTAACTGTAAATAAAGAAATTTAACATGAATCGGACTAGAAGAAAAATTGAACGCCCAAAGAATCCCTACTCAACCGCTAATATATTTTCGAGATGGAGTTTCTGGTGGATGAGAAATATATTTCATAAGGGTTTGCAAGGACCACTTGAAGAGGAAGAGTTATATCAGCACCGTAAAGACTTAGATAGTGAACGAGTAACTACAAAGTTTTCGTAAAAACAAGACGGTGCAATAATCCGTTCGCGTAGTTTAACTGCTGTGTATTTTATTTTAGAAGATTTAGTGTTTTCAGCAGAGATCGTAGGCAAACGTATTCGTGCCAAATTGGATGGCACCCAAATTATAAAGGTGCATTTGGATAAGAATCTACAAACGACCATTGAGCACAAAGTAAGTGTTAAATAACACTTATTTCATTAAATCTTTTTTTGCACTTGTGTTTTTTGCTGTTTAAAATTAGTGGTCCAATGTTTCGTTTACGCTTCATTGCTCAAACTGAATTGTAGCTCATTCATATATTGGTAACATTCATCAAATTTAATGAGTCTAGCAATTAACTTGCAGCAATTAATTCAATATGTCTAAATAATAATAATTCATTAAACAGAATAATATAACAATTTTGCATGATTTGCATAAGGAATTATTTGAAAATAATTTCTGTTGTACGAATACGAGAACGAGTACGCATAATTATCGTACATTGTCTATAAAGTTTTGTTGTAACATTGAAAAAGTGTTGTAAATTTTTTGCATTGCTATTTACTTTATTCACGATTTAAAAAATTTGTGACGCACTTACCATATGGAGTGGTGCTCGTGTCGGTTATCTTCATTTCATTGAACTTCGAATTTATTATACATTTGGTTTATCATAATCAAACGTAACTGTAAATAAAGAAATTTAACATGAATCGGACTAGAAGAAAAATTGAACGCGCAAAGAATCCCTACTCAACCGCTAATATATTTTCGAGATGGAGTTTCTGGTGGATGAGAAAAATATTTCATAAGGGTTTGCAAGGACCACTTGAAGAGGAAGACTTATATCAGCACCGTAAAGACTTAGATATGTCTAAATAATAATAATTCATTAAACAGAATAATATAACAGTAACTACAAAGTTTTCGTAAAAACAAGACGGTGCAATAATCCGTTCGCGTAGTTTAACTGCTGTGTATTTTATTTTAGAAGATTTAGTGTTTCCAGCAGAGATCGTAGGCAAATGTATTTGTGCCAAATTGGATGCACATTTTTTAAACATAGTTTCATTAATATTGTTATTTTGTTGTTGTAGACTTAAAACCTTATTTGAGAGATTTGCACATAACTCGAGCCCTTGAAATTGAATTCGGTACTAAAAAGGTATGCACATTTTTTAAACATAGTTTCATTAATATTGTTTTTTTGTTGTTGTAGGCTGTTATAATTTATGTACCAATTCCACAACAAAAAACTTTCCAAAAGATACAAATTATTTTGGTGCGTGAACTTGAAAAAAAGTTCTCTGGATTAAATTTATTATTTATAAAAACTTCTTGCGAATGCTCCAATTTACTAACAACACATGTTAAACTAACAGATCACAAACACTATTTTCATTACAGCTATAATTCTTATACTTCACACTGTTAAAAAAAATCTGCACCGATATGTTAATTATGAATAAAATAAAAATTCCTTTTACTGTTTCAGCAATCATTACCGACAGCGTCGATAATCTAGATGTTACTTACACTGTCGATAACGAAAGTAATAAATCCATAAAATCCGTATAAACCATAAAATCCGTACATAAAATACTTAAAAAAAGCATAAAATCATAAAATCATAAAATCATAAAATACAACAATAAAAATATATAATAAAAGCAACTACTACGCAAGAAACATAACAAAAAAATAAAAATATTAAAATTACAATTAAAAAACAAAACACTCAATAAACAAACAATAGAATTATAAAATACACAATAAATATATAAAACAACCAATAAACATATAAAACATTCAAAAAAAATAAAAATTACAATAAAAATTTTAAATATACAATTAAAATACATAATAAACAAACAATACAATTATAAAATTAACAATAAACATATAAAGCAAACAATAAAAATATAAAACATTCAACAAAAATTGTTGTGCAAGCGATGTTTGCAAATTTTCTTTTTATCTTCCCTTTCTGTTAGCAGAAGTAGCCAATTTCCTCAAAGAATTACTATTTTGAATCTTAAATTATTATTTGTTAATTTCAGAGCTACCTCAAACAAAATAAATCAAAACTTATATGCTTTGTTAATTAAAAGCCTGCAGTAAATTATTGAAATCCAATGCATTTAAAAATGTACGCATGTACATGTAAATGAACTGCATGTAAAACAAAATTTTTGAACGTGCAGCCAAAAATTGCGACATCAGAAGCACATTAGCCTATACGATATCTAGATATACTATAAAATATTATTATATATTTACATAGCTTCCTTAGCAAAAAAAAAAAATTGATTTTAGAATGACTTTAAAAACTTTATCTAAAGTACATACATATATATTTGATGCATGAATCAAACCTTTTTTAGTGGTTCATTGAATTCTTTTTTTATAATAAAATTATTTGCGAATTAATTTAAGGATTAAGTTTGCAGAAAAAAAGATTTTTTTTTTCTTAATAAATTAATAATAGTAAATAATTACACAAATTTACCGGCTAAAAAATTCTTTTATGAGTTCATTTAATTTTTATTTCGACGAAATTCATCGGAATACTCTAGAAATTCATTTAAATCTAAATCAGTGTCAAAAATGTCTTTAAAATAATTATTTTCTATATATGAAAGTTATTTTCTATGTAAATGTGCCATAATTTTTAATTTTATTAAATTATTAAATTAGTTTTGCTGATATATAATTAATATATAATATATTTTTGAGTTAATTGAATTTTATTAAGTAAAAATTCATTTTCCTGCTTTGCGGGTTTTACTATTTACGTATATTAAT
>NW_024033048.1:0-8650 GCF_002237135.1 Teleopsis dalmanni
TGACCACATTCAGATATAGAAATTAGTAAACCAAAATCAATCAGTTCGTCTACTTGCTTGACGATAGGACAAACTTTAATATATGAACAGAATGAACACCAAAAGTGCAATAAAAGTTGAGAACGGAGCAAGTGCATTATTAATGAGTTAATACTTTTTGGTAATGTGTGTTATATATTATATTTTTGGATTCTGTAATATGCAAATATGAAACAAGTTTGCAATTAAACCAGAATTATGCTGTCAAAACAAATTAAAATTGTGCTAACAGCAAAGAAAGTGAATGAACTTTAAGAATTGCTGACTCAGTTTACCTGTAACTTCTGGACAGCACCGAATGACATGAAAATATCGGACAGAAGGAATATAAAAAGAGAAGAGTAAAATAAAAAATTATATGCAGAAAAATAAATATATGTGTTAATAGAAATATATGAAAATATTATATAAATGAATATTTATTAACTTTAATATACCTTTAACCATTGGTTCAATGATATGCGTCATCTCTTCTTGCGGTATCATTTCCATTAATCTGGCTATATCATTTGCAAGCATTTTCTCGACAACATCCAAAAAGTGTGGTTTCAAAGAATGGAACTTTGTGAAATCTTGATGTTGTAAGACATCTTGCATTTTTTTAATGTCAGGAAAATCACCAGGAGATATTGACTGTTCACGTTGTATGCGATCATAAATTTGTCCTAAGTTCTTAATTAAATCTTTCTTTTTGCTATCTTTACCAAACACGCTAGGCATTTCTTTTCGTAATTCGGATATGATAAATGCATGTACTTTAGCTAATCGCGCCCGTTTTATTAAATCGTTCAATTTGCGTAAAGCTGCATTACGTGGCAGTGATTGCAAATCGCGGAAAAGATCTTGTTCTTCATCCTCGAAAAGTCGCCTATTAGCATCATAACGCAATGGTTGATCCCAGAAAGAACCAATATAAACTCGCGCTACTTCTGGCGTTTGTAATACTTTACCAAGTGACCACATAAGTGCACCATAAACTCGCATCAGTTGCTGGTGATCAATCATATCTGCTTTGTTTAATATGATTCTTATTTTATCATCGTGACCCTTCAAGGCTTCAATAGACCTTCGAAACTCATCTGATATATCTAATTTATGTGCATCAAAAAGTAATATAATACGATCGACACGTTCAGCAAACCATTCAAGTACACCCGTAAAATCATAACCACGATCGATGCGTTGTTTTTCACCAGACAATATACCAGGGGTATCTACAATTGAAATAGCATGTAGCACTGGTGAGTTTACTGAGGAACATTGAAACCTGTTGAGAAAAGCATTTCCGTACTTGCTGAGTGGCCGGAATTGTTTCTTAGGATCAACTACCAATGCATTACCGGGTATTACACCTTCTTTCTCATCATACATAACCGCTATAAAACGGTCAGTTGTTGGTTCGGGACCAATACGTATTCCAGGAAAATCTCTTTCTAACAAATAACGTATGAAAGTGGTTTTACCCGTTGAATATTGACCAACCAATAAAATCATTGGTTTCGCATCGAAATCAGGATCCTCAAGTTTTGGCGAATGAAATTCATGGAAGTGATAATGTTCCTCCAATGGTAAAAGCTTGCTTCGGTAAATTTTTTTCAATTCGCCAATTACATTTTCCACAACCTCCTGGTTCTTATTTTCGCGTTTGAGAAAGCTAAACATTTCAGCAAATCTTATCCGTTTCTTACTAAAATTTTATATTAAACTTTAACGAATTACTTTAATATTGAAGGATATATATATAAATATTTAGACTTGTACTGTTTTGTGTTATATTTGCTATGGAATTTATGCCGCCCCAAAATGAATCACGCAAGCAAAAATTTATTTTTGGATTTATTTCGTCACGGTTTTTCACTCAATAAATAAACAATTTAGTACGATTCGCTAAACGAATTTACGGAAACTTTTGCAATTAGAATTTAATAGTTAATTACAAAATAAATTTTTAATACATAATTCGAAAAAAATTAATAAATAATTAACACTTTCTCAATCCGCTATTTGACACCGACGTGCCCTCAACTAGTGGGAAGCTTCTCTCGAATAAGCGAAACAACGTCATTTGACAGCTAACCTGCGGAAAGCATTGCCAACATTAAATGTACTTAAGGCATCGCACACATTTATCAAACCGTGGTGAATTATATTTTACCTAAATATTTTGGTGAAGATCTACGGAATTTTTATTTTATAGTTTAGTTTTATATGTGATTAATCGGTTTCGATGCATGTGTCTGAAATCATACTGAAGTAGTATATTTTAAAATTATATATTAAATAGAGAGAAATGAAAAATGTTGGAATCCAATTTTAATAATTCAATAGCATTCAAAAGAAAAAAACATTACAAAATATTTACTTTTTTTATATTTTCAAGACTTACACAATCATAGTGATTTCGCTAGAAAGTATCTCTGTATAATCCATTGCGAATTATGTAGAATATATGTATTATAGACTACTAAACAAAATGTTCGAAACTTTTTATTGATATATACTATTGTATTTTTATTATTAAAATTTTCTGACTTACTTTGTTAATATTTGTGGGCTTTTCAAAAAGTAATTATAGGAAACTGTTCTCATATTCAAATACATTTTTATTTTAAGAATTACACTTATATTATCTACAATGTATTATTTAATAAATTTTATTATCGTTATTTTTAAATAATTTAAATTTTCTGACTTGCTTTGTTAATACTTGTGGGTTTGTTAAAAAGGTATTATGGAAAACTATATAAATTTTATTTTGATGGTTACTTCCAAATATAATATATTTAAGGATTAAAATAGAAACGCAATTTACATTTTATCTTCTATTGAAAATTTAGTTCTGATGTAATTAAAACATCTTTTGGTAAAGATCGGAATTACCGATCGATTTAGCATATTGTAACTATAGTACAACCAAAGAATCTATAGTACAAAGAAGTGCCACGCTCATACAAACGAAATACCCACTTTATTTTGCTGGTGGATTTATAATAAATCCACCCAACCTCATGCAACAATGTTTGATCGAGGCACAACTGGTATGATGTTCAGTTCAAACCTATATGTGAGTCAAGTAAGGCTGACAAAAGCCCGACTGCATACGTATTCAATCATACATGCAACCCTCTGTATTACATTATACGCATGTTTGTGTGTTTGTTCGCTGTAAAATGTTCAAGCGATCAAACAGCATTTCAGTGACGAAGTCAAAATTGTGTACATTTGATAAGTTTTTGAGTTTAATAATATAAAACAAAAACAAAATTCCCTGTTTGATATTGGTATGAATTGTAGTGTAAAAACACATTACAAATTTATTTATGTCTCAAATCTGATTTTTTTCATTCTATGAAGCTTTATTCTTAAATGTTGTCCATGCGCAATGTTTCCGAAGCAATATCGTAAACACCAATTTTAACATTTCAATCCGGTGTAAATAGCATTCATGCGTTTCCTCAAACCAGTAGGCATTAATAGTGGTTTTAGTGACTTCTACACATTTTTGCATTAAAATTTTTCTTACATTTCTAATATTTTTATTTTTTTTAAAATACTTTTCAAAAACTTTTATATGAATCTTGCAAATATTTTTTAAAATAATTACAAAAAGTCACCAAAAATTCAAACTATTAAGAAGTAGTTCCTTTTGAGGTAAAATATATGCACAAATGTGCAATAAAAACAAACTTATTTATGTACTGCAGACTTAATGTCTCCAATATCACATTTGTACATACATAATAGTTTTTGTAGTGCATCATTTTTTGCAATAAAAAAAAATTATATTCTATTACTCTTTACTCCTATGATATGAGCCTTTTCAGTACAAGAAAATAAAGCAACAAAGTATATGGTAAAATTGTTTCAGGGATTTCTTTACCATTCACTTCGCTACTAATCAATGTATATTAATAAAATAGACAAATAAAAACAAGAAAGGAAAAAGAAACAGGCGTATAAAAACAATTGTGGGTTGCAATGAGTTTGAACTGAACATCATACCAGTTGTGCCTCGATCAAACATTGTTGCATGAGGTTGGGTGGATTTATTATAAATCCACCAGCAAAATAAAGTGGGTATTTCGTTTGTATGAGCGTGGCACTTCTTTGTACTATAGATTCTTTGGTACAACTATAACTATATTATAGAACAATATTATTAACACAACAGTATGTGTGTATGTTGTGAGGCTATTAATGAAATAACATATAACTGAACTGCTCAAAAGGGTTTTTTCAAAAAACTTTTTTGTCTTTACCCCAAGAGCATCCTCCGAGCGCTTTTAACACATTACTGCGAGATTTCTATCGGCTGCACAAGGTTAAGGCATGTGCGGCGGAAAAGATAAACTTACTGCCGAGAACGATACTTAGGATTTTGGATTTGTTAGTTGTGGGGATCCTGAATTCACCGATATTAATGGACAGAGTATTGGATACTTCTATAGTCCTGGAAGCAAAGAGAGTGGCTGTGGATTTATTTGGCGATAGGTGAAAATTTTTATCAGCCAAAAATTATGCCACATAGGGGAGGTATGTATCCAATTTATTGTATAATATAAAGGGACCCTGGCTCGTTGTAAAGATTATACAGTCGTCTTCATCTGTTATGATTCTGACTTACTCAGGAGAGTCTGGAATCCTGATTAGTTTACATAATTATAGATGAACGGTCGTTACTTCATCGATTTATATATTCAATGCCTAATATGCTTTTAAACGTTTTCTTCACTGCATTATAAATATCTAACGCACTTAACACTCCTTTTATTAATAATAATGTATTATACTGTAATATAATGAAATAATTAAAAAATATCAAATATTTAGTAAGTCCTATACATCGATAACACTTTTATAATAATTTATTAGTATTACAGCTATCAATAAACTCCCTAACGCCAGTGCTGATATAACTGATACAGCTACCTGAAACAACAGTATAAAGTTCTGATAATATTATTGCATATATTAGTATGACTAAAGCAATTTGATAATATAAATTTCTTATTCAAAATTAGATTTTTGGTTTTTCAATTATATTGAATTATATAAAACAATTTTAATTATGAAATTTGTAGATATAAAATGTTGAAAAGAAAATCTTGTTCAAGATCTTCATTACTAACAATGGTTTCATTAATTCTCATATACATACATATACATAAATTTCAAATAGTATTTATAATAATTTTTTTATATAGAGTATTGTACACCTTTAAGGTGAAACCAACAGGTTGTTGACAAATTATAGATTCATTAATACTTTTCTCTTCTCACAAATTCTATATATATTAATTCCATACTTATTTGAACAATTTTTAAATATTATATGTGAAATTAATCATTTCCAGTAATTTCTTTTCAAAATTCTGGCTTGCAATTCATTGTATGAAATATTAATATATTAATGAATACATATGTATTATGTATACTGCTGAAGATGCAAGGGAATTGTTTATGTCACAGAAACAAAACGACACACGACATGTTGCTAAGCATCTTGTTTGTTTTGAGATGTTGCTCAATTTGTATTGTTTGTAAACAAATATTGCACATCAAAAGCAAAAGTCAATAGCAGAAATAAATAGAACACAATTTTGATGATGCTGTCACCAAAAGAAGGCATTTTCCGCCCACAATTGAAATATTAAAAGTTATTCGGGGGTAGATGTGTCGGGGCTGTATACACGTATATGTTTAATTTGCTGACGCTGTCGGAAAAATTATATTGGAAAAAACATAATGAAAAAAACACAAAAATATTTATGATTGAACGAAAGACACATTAAAAATAAATTTTATTAATTTTTTAATTTTGTTTGCCGTATTTTTTTTTTTCATTTAAATTTAATAATTCTTTATGCATATAATATATAATTAAATATAGTATATAGGGTAATCATTGTATTACATTTTTTAATCATATTTATAATAATTATTGTATTAGTTCATCGTAATTGCATTGAGTAGCTTACATATTTTAAATATATTTATTGTTTTTATATTCCAACATGAGACACCTTGACTATTTATATTCATTCATAATTGTTTGCAATATTTATATGTTTAATATGTTTTCAGATTTTCTTATTTTCATTTGTTAATTTGTTTATTTATTCTTTTACATTTATTTTTTTAGATTATTAATTTAAAAAGTAATAAGGATACTTGTTTCGCATTTAAACGTACATAAGTTAATAGTAATAAATATACATGTATATAATATGCTTAATAATATTTAATATAAATAACAAAATAACACACACAATGTAATAAGGAATACAAGGATAAGAAGGATTTGGAGTAGTAAATTGTAGCTCATTTAATCATTTAATCATTTAATAAAATACAAACATCATATTAAAATTTTTCATCTGAAGCAGTTTAATTTGAATTTTAAATATTTTAATTTTCATTGAAATTTAATAATATTAATTAATATAATTTAATTTTAATTTTAATTTAACATTTAAATTGTAAATTTAATTAATTATTGTTTTTCAACTAGTTTGTAAATGGGTTTTTGCTCTCAGAGTTAGCCCACAAATTTAATTGCCATTGGGCAATGGCACCATTATCTGTACATATGACTGTGGAAAATAACCAGTGCGACCATTGACTGAGCCTTCATACCAATTTTCATCAACGCGGTTTAGTAATGTTATAATATCATTTTCTTTAAAACCTAATTCACCAGGATTTTCTGGATCAAAATCATATAAAGCTTGACAGCAAGGTTGTTGTTGTCGTTGCGGTGTGGCAGCTGCCAAGGGCTTAGCAGGCGAGCGCATAGGTGAGGGCAATGGCGAGGCAGCGGACGAAATATGTGTTGGTGTGCCATCCGTATCATTGGTACCAGTACCATCTAAATTTAAGTCTAACAAAGTCTTAGGAATAAAGTCAGCTTTGGGGCGTGACTCTGATCCTTCTCGCTTCTCTTGCAAAGTCTCCTGTAAACCACGCAGTATGTCAGCACACTGAGAGTGAAAATCGTAAAGCGCTTCAGCAAAGGTGACAAGTTGAGATACTTGTTCGGTATCATTTTCTAACAAATTATACATCCCCATCTGCGCAAGATGGAGTGACTCGGCAAACTTATCCTCAGCGCCACGAATTTCATCATCTTTTGCCTGTCGGCGACGTTTGCAATCGAAGTCGAGACGGCGACCTTGTAACTTCTTTCGGTGGTGCATAACCTCTTTTAAATCTTTCATTTGCAAATGATGCAATGGTTCTAGAAAGTTTTGCTTAATGTTATCGTCCAGCGAGTATTTAACATCAGCCATTTGTTTGAGCGCTTCACCAAATTCAATTAACGCCTGCGCGAACATGCTACTGTCCTCGCCTAGCTTTTTACCATACATTAACATGCATTCTGCCAGAAGACCTTCGGGTTGAGGATACGTATTTGATTTGGCTTGTCCAGACAATTTTGAGATACCCTTGACCGCTGCCATTTTCGCCCTCGCAGTGGGGTTGGGTTGTAGAAATTCCTTTGTTTTAAGTTGTAACTCCTCCACCAACTCGACGGTTACGTCAGTTTTTCTTTCCATTTCATCAAGTATGTCCAGTTTTGTGCCTTCTGCCCCGCCCATTTTTTCCGTAACATACTGATTAGCCTTATTGATTTGCTTTTTTAGTCCGGCGAAAGCCATTTTCGAAAAATTAGTTTTTTGCTTAACAACTATAAAAAAAAATTTCGCTTTCACTTTCTGTACTTATGAATTATTTATTTTTTACTTTGAAATAAATTTTCCGTGCTAAAATACACTACTTTAACAAACTTTCCGTTTTTCTTTTCACTCTCGTCTTGTGTAGCAAATCGATAATTTTTTAACTATTTGCAATTCCAGATGCAAATACATTAGAAGCATGTTTAGTGTGTTAAGCGCACGCTTGCAATTTTAATGAAATTTAAACAAATGTTAATGTTTAGTAAATAAATTATAAATACTTTATTATATTAAAGTACAAAATAAATGTTAAAATATTAAAATTTGGGTGTAAAATATCATAGCAATAAATCCTTTATAATATATCAAATGTGTAATGAAAAAACAAAATTTAGTACATATGAAAGAGTTTCGTTCACTGAACAGACTTGTGTAAATAGTGCAGTTCAAAGTTGTACAATAATAATAATGAAAAATTATTATAAATATTTTTAAATTTAATGATTTGAGAAAAGGAAAGAATAACAAATTTATGGGTAGAACATTTTTAAAATGATATAGTAATGCTCGATAATGATTAAAACATTATAATCAATTTTTTATATCAACTTTATAATGAAAACACAACTAGAGCGAGACTAGAAGTTTATTCAAATAAAGAGCAACATGAAATATTAAAAATATTTAATACAAGAAAAAACGTTATTTCGATGTTCTTAGAGAATTTCTAGATTTATTAGAGGTGGTATTATACGGAAATTGTTAATTATATTTGGCTTTTATAGTAGTGTAATTCATTTGAAAAGTTATAATTCTGATATTCTGATAATATCTTTCGATTGACATCAGTTGTAAATAATATTTATTTTTTTATTTATTTCGATGCATTAAGGAAATCCTTAGCACTATCTTAAAGTTAAGATACAGTATAACAG
>NW_024033049.1:0-8649 GCF_002237135.1 Teleopsis dalmanni
AAGCAGGAAGCAGAAATGCTAAAGTTTTTCCAGTTCCTGTTTGGGCAATACCTATCATATCCTCGCCTCTCAATAATATAGGCCATGCTTGCTTTTGTATAGGAGATGGTTCCGTAAAGTTTTGTTTCTTCAACTCATCAAGTATATCAGGATAATCTTTGAAACAGTGGTCGAATTTGTATATTGGTTTCGGTATATCAAGACACATTTGATCTTCACTTGTTTTTAAACGTGAAACAATTATATTGTTGTTTACTAAACGCATTTCATTGACTTCTTCCTCTGTCATAACAGCGATTTCCTTGACTTCTTGATAAAAATTTTTTCTCAGCTTTGGAAGATGCGCCCACTGCAACTTACGATATTCTTCCTGTAATAAAAAATATTTCATATGGGCAAAACAAATAAATCGATATCTTCATTTGTGGATTGTTAATATTTTTCTTACAACTTTTCTATTTAGAGATTCCCAATCGATAGGCTGCAATACTTCCTTCTTTTCAGTACCACCAATACATACATTTTTTGTAGGTAGACTTAATCTATTTTCGCCATTTTCTCCCTAAATAAATTTTATTATGAGCTACTATATTATATCCATACGCTCGTTGTATGTACGTCATACTTACAGATTTCGGAGTTGCAACCTGAATATTGTCATTTCTGGAAGAAGCACTAAAACGAGGCACGAATGATTTTTTTTTAAATTCAACTTTGGGATTGTGAGAAACTTCGTGATTTTGAGATGAAACATTTTTATTTTTATTTTTATTTTTATATTTCTGATCAGAGTGTTTTATAATTTCCAAAATGTATTTAACGGCATCGTCAACATTTTTTCTATTACGACCTTTCACAGTTACTATATGGTTGTCACTATTTATATGTACATTGACGTTGAACTTTGTTTTAATGCTTTTTATGTTGGAGCCGTTTAGGCCAATTATGGCACCAATGTAAGCTGGGTCAGTAGGAAATTTTTCTATAATCTCATTCAAATTGGACATGTTTGCACTTAAAACTCCATACACATTCCTTTCAGGTGGATCATCATCCCACATTATTTCCAAATCATCCATTTTGATGTCAGCAAAACCTACAAAAAAGAATACCTTATATTTATATTCATTTTTACACAAAACCAACTAAATTTCAAACATTCAAATTGAGCCAATTTTCACGAAATCACGAATTCACGAATTTACGAATTCTCAATCATATCAAATGAAACGGTTTTTGAAATTAACTATTAAAAGTAGAAATATGTGTTCTTATAAGGATTATTGAGAGATAAAGCAATGCCAGTTTTTTGTTTTTGATTTGTATGTTGAAAATCATGCTGTCACTTTCTTAAGTCTCATCACGCAGTGGCTCTATTGTTTCTTGTGACTTTTACTGAAATTCATTCCTATATAAAATGGTAATATGTGAAATGCAGATTTTATTTTTTACAAATAGGGCCACATAACCTTAAAAACACCATTGCTCAAACAAACAAGTATTTTTAGAAAATTTCATTATTAATTGAAAATATTTAATTGAAAAAAGTTGCACATATATTCGATTTGAAGTCCCGCATTTTATGAAGCAAAATACATACCAGTAATAAAACTAAAACCGAAACTTAATCGAAAAAACACAAGCCAAAAAACGATTCGACCACCGACGCGTCTCTTGAAAAAGTAATAAATGTAGAAGAAAACTTGTTCCGTTCCCGTTCTTTCAAAATTAATATAAGTATATTTGGCAGCCCATACACAGATTTGCTTGAGATTGATGTAACTATATTAATTTGGTTTATGCTTTATGTGCACAAACCAATTTCACAAAGGAATATTCATTTGAAATGATTACACAATCCGATTGGCACATTATTTAATAATGTAAAAAATCCACATACAATTTTAATACTACATGTGTTCAATAATAAAAATTTTATCAATGTTCTGGCAATTTCGTATGACTCATTGCTGACGTTTCTTATTAATGAACCGGTCAGCATTCTGATAAGAGCGTCTCTTTATATAATTATACACCTATACCTCGGTTAACAGCCATTTCGTGCAACAGTAGACTCGATTAACGATCTAGCCGTATTTCTGACAGTGTTTCGCTTAACAGTGAAGAAACCGATAAATATGCCTTTTATAATACAAGCAATGGCTAGTTTAATGATCGATATGCCAAAAAGTTTTCTGGAAGAAGTACAACATTATAAATTATTATCTATTGTAAACACAGACAACAGTGCATTCACACAGTCTCGTTTTTAGCCGGTTTTGCACATTATAATCACTAATGAGTATGATATACCATACAAAGAGCTTTCATTAAAAAGGAGCTCATTTACTACAAATCAGCACATTTAAGACCAAAAATGTCGAACGCAACCCTTAAAACTAATGGTTGATTTGCTTGTTTGTTTATTCAAAATCACGAAAGAACAGCAGTGAGTTAGAGTTTCGGGAGAGGCGCCATCCAACTAAAAGTATTTCCAGGGCCCATCATGAAATGAAGCATCGTTGCTGCCGCCATGCTCATCTCCACGTCCATCGGCAGATCCAATATGATCTTCACATACATCACTATATCCAATATCTATGTCGGATGACTGTGAAACACCTGCAAAAGAAAGAAATAAAGATAATATAAATGAAACTCTTTTGCAACACTTTCAGAATCTGATAGATGTGGAGAACCGTCACATCGCACTGCAAAAATGCACAGACGCAAGGTTTTTGAATTTAATGGAAGCAAAAAATGTTGCTTTGTCGGCTATCGCATCATCAAAGGAAAGAGGCTTTCCATATATCCGGCTCACTGGAGACAATGACTCAAGCGATGACTATGCATATTTGTTGCGGTCAACTGTTATTATATATTATAATTTCTATTACCATAATATGTTGAAGCCAGTTGAGTCAGTGCACTTAAGCACTTTTACTCTCTATTAACTGCGAGGTTTCTGCAAAACCCCTCTCTACGCCCTAACTGGATTATTGTATATCTCTTCATCAAACTAAGCAATAATTAACCTAAGATCTGCATACCTCTTCGAGGAGCCCGTAACCATTCTAAGATTCGATAACGCGGTGTTAGTAAGTCTATCAGTTTTCGTAAATAATTTCAGGTCCATATCCTTCATATATTTTTTGATCGGATCAATCTTAATCTTGATCAATCTTATCACTTCATCAGACTTACCAATAATTACGCTTAGATCTGCATACCTCTTCGAGGAGCCCGTAACCATTCTAAGATTCGATAACGCGGTGTTAGTAAGTCTGTCAGTTTTCGTAAATAATTTCAGGGCTCTATCCTTTATGTATTCTTTGATCGGATCAATCTTGACGTCAACATGCTCTTGAAATGTTTTGCTTGTGTTGAGAACACATTTATCCAGGTATAGCATATACGTGTCGTCAGCGTATAACACCAAAATCGATGGACCTAACATTGGGATATTAGATGTATAAATGTTGTAGAGAGTGGGAAAAGTGGAGATCTCTGAGGAACCCCTGTTTCTATAATTCTGATTGACGAGAGATCGCTGTTGATTTTCGTGCGAAAGGATCTCTCACGTAAGAAGCTGCCGATGATTTTAGTTGGCCTGCCTGGAACACCTAGATCAGACATTTTACTATCAGGCCATCATGCCAGACCTTGTCAAAAGCTTTATAAATATCAAAAATGATCTTTCCAGTCGACTTTCTTCCACTAATGGCTGTTTGAATCATTTCGGCCGTTCTAGCTAGTTGAAGTGCCGTGGACAGGTCATTATTATCCGGTTTAGGGAAGACAATGACTGTGGCCAGCTTCCAGGTCTTAGGAAATTCATCTAGCCTGAGCATACAATTAATAATGTTAGTGATAAGCTGGATTGCGTTCTCTGGCAGGTTACGTAGGCATCTGTTGTTAATTATATCATGGCCAGGTGCCGACCTAATCTTCAATCTCGCTATAATTTGGGAGATTTCTTCGTTACTGCATACTGCAGTGCCATCATCTGGCTCCTGATCCAAAATATTATTTGCCTCCTCGGAGATACGTTCTTCTTCCTCTGAGTCATATTCTAAGTCTTCATTGGGCTGGAATTCAAGTTCAAGGGTGTCTGTGAAGGTCACGGCTTTTTCTAAATCTGTATATACCAAGCCTGTTCCTCTATGGATGGGTGGTATTACTGGTTTACGCTTCAGGCTGAAGTATTTATTTATGACCCAAAAGGCTGTTCCAAGACCCTTGAGAAATTCACCCTATTTCACGTTTTTAAATATATAAATCTTTTTCCTGATTTCACTTGAAGGACGGTTGGCCTCCCTTCTGCTCTCCGGGTCACCCGTTATTTGAGTAAATTTCCGGATTCTATTTTGATTTCTAATCATGTTTTTAATAGGCTGCGGTAAGTTAAAATAACTGTATGGTTTCCTATATTTGAGGGTGGAGCTATCAGAGGCATGCTTTAATAGATGGGCCAGGTTCTGTATACAGTTATCCAATTTTTCTGAGGTTTCTGGATGGTTTTTGATGCAGCTAACGTCTACCAAGTTCTTGAGCGCGTTCCAGTCGCTGGTAGATAACGTAGGGGTCATAGTGTTCATGGAACAGTTCATGGGAAGAATGAATAGAACCGGTTTATGATCAGAGTCTAGCTCATCTAAAACTTTCATATGCAGGGTATAATCTAGGTTGGACATGCCGAGGTCTATTATATGGCCTTGGCATGTCTATTATATGGCCTGCTTGGTTCCACAAACGGTCGGGTCTACGTCCCGGAGCCACTCGTCATCAACGACGACCAAGAATCGTTTAACATCCCCCAATAGGACTCTTCAAGTGATTGGAATTCTTGTAATGGCTGGTGTCACCTTAGACCTTGCTCCGGATTGGTCTCGCATCATGGTTGGAATTCAAATTTCATTGGCAATTGCTGCCAAACTCCGCCTATTATTCCACCACAAAACCACTCACACCTGCAACGTACTAGCGTAGTCTCCGTAATTAATTGTTCATCCCCTCTCAAAATTCTACAATTCAACTGTAATGGTCTAAGAAGGAAACTATTTGAAATTGCAGCATTCATGTCCTCCAACAACATTGCAGTAGCTGCACTGCAGGAGACTAAACTTTTGCCCAACTTCCCTCTCTTTCCCCCCTCAGGCTTTACACTTATTCGTAAAGGTCGACCTAGAGGCGCAGGAGGTGGCGTTGCTTTTCTGTTGCGGGATTCTACATATCATTTTGAGCTTTCTTTGCCCTCGTCTAATGACGAATACTTGGAGATTATAGGGTTAAAAATTTTCATTGGTAGGTCTTTAAGGTTCCTTGAACTAATCAATATCTATTTGATATCCAACTCTAGCTGCCCTCCGCAGCACACCCCAAATATTTCACATCTTCTAGATGAGGACTCGCGTTTTGTTCTGGGTGATTTGAATGCACACCATTCCCTCTTTTGGTGTTCTAAATGAGGACTCCTCCACTAGGGTAACGCCAACCTGTTCCAGCTCTCCTGATGTCAGTCTCGCAAGCCCTCGGCTTCTCGCTGCCTCGAATTGGAGTGTTGATATAGCTTTAAGCTCGGATCACACTCCCATCACAATTTCTATTCCATCGATCGAGGTCCTCACTGCGGCTGACAAGAAAACCTACAGGAATTTCAAAAAAGCGAATTGGGCCCTTTTCAAAGATATTTCAGAACGCGACTTCAGCAACAGTTCCCTGTCCTCTGATTTGAACAAGGCAGAGAAACAATTTCGCAGCATAATTATCAAAGCTGCCGCCACAGCCGTCCCAGCAGGTAGAATTAAAACCATTAGACCAGGTTTTCCTAGTGACGCTGTGCCTCTTGCTGAAGAACGCGGCAATCTTCGAAGATTGAACCCAACCAATCCACACATAAAAATCCTGAACAATAACATCCGTAAAATGGTGGACGATTATCGTCTTAGTAAATGGAAGGAACATTTAGATAATTGCGACCTCCAAAATGGTAAATTGTGGACTACCATTAAAGCACTTTCTAATCCTCCCTCTTTACTTCCTGGACTAAAGAGGAATTCTTGACTCTGCCCATAAATATCGGTGAAATCAGGATCCCTACCACCACCAAACCTAAAATCCTGGGTGTCGTACTCGACAGTATGCTGACTTTTTCTGCACATGCGTCTGCTATGTGTGACCGGCTGAAATCGCGTAATAATGTGTTAAAAGCTCTCGCAGATTGTTCATGGGGCAAAGATGAAGAAACCCTACTGAGTACATACAAAGCAATAGGACGTCCTATTGCGGCCTATGCAGCTCCAGTATGGACCCCACAACTCTGCGAGACGCAATGGACCAAAATCCAATCATGTCAAAACACGGCATTACGGGCTGCAACTGGCTGCCATAGCATGTCGCATGACGACCACCTTCATGCAGAATCAAAAATGCTTCTTGTAAAAGAGCACAATTATCTACTGTCCCAGCAATATCTTCTCGCGTGCCACACAGATGGTCATCCAAATGGCGTCATGACTAGTAGTGCCTTCCTTCCTAGATGCATTCGTCGATCTCTCCTTTCTTTTAATAATTCTATCGACACCTTTTGTAACGGAGCTAACATCAGTGAGGTCGAATATAAACGTGGACTTACGGCTCTCAACACACCGATGCAGTATCTTCTTCTAGACCTAGGTTGTCTGACAACAAGGTTTTTAATAGGTCTCCGCCTGAAATCTCCTCGGATGAACGCTCTCTTCCTCGTGCAACAAGAACTGTCCTTGCTCAATTGAGATTTCAATTGAGACTCACCCCATTGAAGTGGCCAAGTTTCTCCGGCTGGATCCAGGATGATGATTTATATATACCTCTTCCCTACTCTTCCTCCTCCTTCTCCTTCATTACCCAACTAACTTTTATCCTATTTCCCTACGCATGTAATCGTCTTGTGTTTCCTTTCATGTTTATCTGCTTACAGGTCCTGCGGGTTATAACACCAACAACGTACTTGGCTAATTAAATCAGGTGTCGATTTTTTGGTTACCGCGCCATACTGGCGTACGCGGAAACGAATACACGGACAAACTAGCCAGGAAAGGAGCAGCTACACCGATGTTGGTACTAGAACCTTCTTGTGTACTAGGAAATAATACGCTACTTTCTTTCATAAAAATAAAAGAGAACAGAAATAAAAAGGATAATTGGGACAATATACTAGGATTGAAACAATCCAAATCACTTATTGGTACCTATAACAATAAGTGATACCAGGATTGTATGAACCTATCAAAGGAAAAGCTTAGAATCATTACAGGCATTCTAACAGGGCACTGTAGAATGAAACACCACCTTACAATACTGGGGATACTTACGGATGCAAACTGTAGATTCTGTGAAGAGAATAAGGATAATTCAATATTTTTTATATATAATATTTTGTATAAACATATTAAATTATTTTAATAAAGTTTAGAAATACAATAAAAATCAATCAATCGTAATTGTTATCACTCTTATCGATTAGTTTGGGTGACAAGTGCAGAAGCTAATTCACACAAAGGGCTAACAAGCTAAACCAGATTAAGGATCTATAGTAAGTTATTACTATATTATGTATCGTTCACACACAATTATCTGTACAAAGGATTAATATCCATCTTAAAAATATTTCAAATAAAATATGTTACTTTTAAATAAAAATTGAAACCCTTATAAATGAAAAAGCAAGAACACAATATAATTATCATAGTTTTTCAAAAAGCGTTCCCACAGTTGTACTTCATTAAATTTATTAAACGAACAAAGTTTCATGTATAACAATATACATATACATACAGTATATATTTTTTATATAAAAAATTAACCTAAAATAGAGTTTTGTATTCAAATAGAAGTACTATTAATTTTTATTTAATTTTATTTCAAGTTTTTCATATTGTACAGTATTATTCGAATAACATTAGAAACAGTTTTTTAATTATTTTTAATTTTTAGCGATCAACGTTCATTTAAGTAAAACACTGATCGATTTGAATCAAACATTGCGGTTATTTAAGATGTAATGTGAAAAACAAAATGCAATGTTGTGGTCAAGTTACTAAGTTAACTGTTTCTAAGTTAATCTTAAAAATGAGTACCACTACGGTGTACTGTGTTTAAAAAAAGGATTAAAATGACTACCCATTTTAAAATCTTTACCACGTCTTTTTTTCATCTCGTCAAAGCGATTGGACATTCCGTATAGTTCTTTTGGAACTGCTTGGCCAGCTTCTTCCAAAATACGAATGAGATCCTTTGCAATAGCCCAATCCGAGCGTGTTATATAACTTATGGCAGTGCCGGTTCGCCCAGCGCGTCCAGTTCTACCAACACGATGAACATACTCCTCAATGTTACGCGGAAAATCAAAATTAATAACATGACTAAGAAAAAAAAATTTTTCACAACTTCGGTTTTTAATACTACTAAGCACTTACGTGATGTCTTCAATGTCTAAACCTCTTGAAGCAACGTCTGTTGCTATTAAAATTTGTATGTCACCTGAGGTTAGATCAGCCAGTGCTTGTTCTCGATCGGCCTAAAGAAAATTTGTTTGAGTTTATAAGAATCTTATGCACAGAGGCATTACTCTAATAAAACTAATGTATTATGTACCTGATCACGAGAACC
>NW_024033050.1:0-8646 GCF_002237135.1 Teleopsis dalmanni
TTTTCGTGATGTTTTAGTGTGCGTATGTGTATGTAAAATACGTACAGTTTTCGACTTGGGGGGGAAAAAGAGGAAACACATTTTTCAAATATGAGTGACATCAAGTCCAAATTAGTACATATATTATTAGTGTAATTATGTTTTCAATGTATTAAATTGTATAGATTTAAACAGTTTCTCTTAGTATAAACTTCAATATTTGCGACGTATATATATGTTTTTGCATATTTTTATATTCGCCATTTTAATGAGATACTTAATTATTCGTAAGTGAAAAAGTTTTAGGGGTTGATGTATAAATTAGTGGTTAGATAAAAAAAAATTTCTGAAATACCAAAGATCTTTGCTGGCACTATTATTATGGTCTTTTTTTTTTTGTTGTTTTATTTTTATTGCTCTGCGACATACTTTCTTCTCCAGTTTCGGTTTCTTGATGTTTTTGTACGAAACTTTATATGCGATTTTGAGCATATGGTTTTTTGGTATGTGTTTCCCTCTCAACCCAGCGGGACTTTCAGCGCTGAGGGAATCGATTCCCTCAGCGCTGAATGGTAATGCCTAGCGCTGATTATTCAAAGGAAACTCCTAATTACTTTAACACGTGCATGTCATTGCGGGCAAGCGCTGAATCGTTCGATTACCTTTTCGTATTTGTAATGCAACATATCAGCGCTGACATGTTCGCTTACTTTTTCGAATTTGTAATGCAACATATCAGCGCTGACATGTTAGCTTACCTTTTCGAATTTGTAATGCAACATATCAGCGCTGATATGTTCGCTTAAATTTTCAATTTTACCTATGCTATTGATTTTTAAATAAAATACTAAAAATTTTTTTGGATGAATTATATTTTATATTTATGTTTTATAAAATCAAAATATTAATATTTACATAAAAATATATAATATATTTATATATCATATTAACTTATTTACATTTTAAATTATTTATATATAATTATTTACATGTTAATTTATTTAAATATTATCTCATTTACATATTAAATTGTTAACATATTTTCATATTAATTTATTTAAATATTAACTTATTAATATCACCATTAATATGTTCAGCTGTACTGCAGGAAGGTGTTGTTTTCGTACCAAAATTTTGAAAATCATTTTCTATAAAAGAATAAAATATTTTAATAAATGCACGATTAAAATTCCCTGTTTCATTTATACCTTCTTTTTTAAACGATAAAAATTCCTCCTTTTTCTTTTTCACCAAACATTTATAATGTCTTACAGTATGCATCTATATAATACAAAACAAAAATTATAATTATCATTTTAAATATATTTACTTAATTTTGCATATACTTACAGTGAGTTTATGTTAAATTACAAATTATATTTTATTTATATTTTTGATTTTATTTTGATTTTAAAAATTAAAAATTGTTCACTGCACGCACTTCACTAAAATCAAAAGCAGACTAAATGTATACAATGTAGGCAAAACAAGAAATTCTTAATACTCATATGCTTTTCTTCTTCATTCTTTTATAATTTCAACCCCGAAATTGCCTATGTCGAACACGAATGTCGAAAACAAAGAAAAATAAAAACGAAGAGCTATTACCTCCTCGCTTACTTTTTCAGCGCTGGCATAATGGTACCGCTGGGAATTTGCGATGTGCTAAGTGTTGTAAGTGTATTTTGCTTGTGTAACAAATACATTCAAATATTGCAGGGCATTTAAACATAAATTAAGATTTTTTTTTTTTTTTTTTTTGTCTTCTATAAATTTACTTTCCGAAACTTTATTTACTTTTCCGTGCTTTTTCTCTGTATGCATATGTATCATATATATGTGTGTTTCTCCGTATGCATTTATCTTATACTGTAGAAAATATATTTTCTTGCTTAATTTTTATTCATTCTACTATTTGTTCTCTCATAAACATACACAAACATAATTTGATGGATTTCATCATAAATGCAATGTTGTCACATTTCTCAAAATACTTAAATATGTGCAGAATGTTTAAAGAGTATATTACATTTAAAAAAAGTTTTTAGTTTTATTAAACCCAATCATTAACATCTATTAAAAGTTTCTTTTGTTTACATTTGCACACGTGCGTAAAAGCTTTAGTAATTATTTTTTTTATTATCTATTTTGTATAATATTAGTTTTTGTTTAGTGTTTTTTTATTCTGATCACAATAAAAATTTTTCATTACTATGAAAAAAAATACGAAACATACAAATTAAATAAAAACATTCTCTTAATTCAATATGTCTAAATAATAATAATTCATTAAACAGAATAATATAACAAATTTGCATGATTTGCATAAGGAATTATTTGAAAATAATTTCTGTTGTAAATTTTTGTTGCATTTACCATATTGAGTGGTGCTCGTGTCGGTTATCTTCATTTCTTGAACTTCGAATTTATTACTACATTTTTGGTTTATCATAATCAAACGTAACTGTAAATAAAGAAATTTAACATGAATCGGACTAGAAGAAAAATTGAACGCTCAAAGAATCCCTTCTCAACCGCTAATATATTTTCGAGATGGAGTTACTGGTGGATGAGAAAAATATTTCATAAGGGTTTGCAAGGACCACTTGAAGAGGAAGACTTATATCAGCACCGTAAAGACTTAGATAGTGAACGAGTAACTACAAAGTTTTCGTAAAAACAAGACTGTGCAATAATCCGTTCGCGTAGTTTAACTGCTGTGTATTTTATTTTAGAAGATTTAGTGTTTCCAGCAGAGATCGTAGGCAAACGTATTCGTGCCAAATTGGATGGCACCCAAATTATAAAGGTACATTTGGATAAGAATCTACAAACTTTCATACATACTTTCTTCTCCAGTTTCGGTTTCTTGATGTTTTTGTACGAAACTTTATATGCGATTTTGAGCATATGGTTTTTTGGTATGTGTTTCCCTCTCAATTTGCGATGTTCTAAGTGTTGTAAGTGTATTTTGCTTGTGTAACAAATACATTCAAACCTTGCTGGGCATTTAAACATAAATTAAGATTTTTTTTTTTTTTTGTCTTCTATAAATTTACTTTCCGAAACTTGATTTACTTTTCCGTGATTTTTCTCTGTATGCATATGTATCATATATATGTGTGTTTCTACGTATGCATATATCTTATACTGTAGAAAATATATTTTCTTGCTTAATTTTTATTCATTCTACTATTTGTTCTCTCATAAACATACACAAACATAATTTGATGGATTTCATCATAAATGCAATGTTGTCACATTTCTCAAAATACTTAAATATGTGTAGAATGTTTAAAGAGTATATTACATTTAAAAAAAGTTTTTAGTTTTATTAAACCCAATCATTAACATCTATTAAAAGTTTCTTTTGTTTACATTTGCACACGTGCGTAAAAGCTTTAGTAATTATTTTTTTTATTATCTATTTTGTATAACATTAGTTTTTGTTTAGTGTTTTTTTTATTCTGATCACAATAAAAATTTCTCATTACTATGAAAAAAAATACGAAACATACAAATTAAATAAAAACATTCTCTTAATTCAATATGTCTAAATAATAATAATTCATTAAACAGAATAATATAACAATTTTGCATCATTTGCATAAGGATAAGGAATTATTTGAAAATAATTTCTGTGAAAGTTTTGTTGCATTTACCATATTGAGTGGTGCCTCGTGTCGGGTTATCTTCATTTTTCTTGAACTTCGAAATTTTATTACTACATTTTTGTTTATTCATAATCAAACGTAACTGTTAAATAAAGAAATTTAACATGAATCGACTAGAGAAAAATTTGAACGCTCAAAGAATCCCTTACTCAAACGCTAATATATTTCGAGTGGAGTTATGGTGGATGAGAACAATATTTAATAGGGTTTTGCAAGGCACTTGAAGAAGAAGACTTATATCAGCACCGTAAAGACTTAGATAGTGAACGAGTAACTACAAAGTTTTCGTAAAAACAAGACGGTGCAATAATCCGTTCGCGTAGTTTAACTGCTGTGTATTTTATTTTAGAAGATTTAGTGTTTCCAGCAGAGATCGTAGGCAAATGTATTTGTGCCAAATTGGATGCACATTTTTTAAACATAGTTTCATTAATATTGTTATTTTGTTGTTGTAGACTTAAAACCTTATTTGAGAGATTTGCACATAACTCGAGCCCTTGAAATTGAATTCGGTACTAAAAAGGTATGCACATTTTTTAAACATAGTTTCATTAATATTGTTATTTTGTTGTTGTAGGCTGTTATAATTTATGTACCAATTCCACAACAAAAAACTTTCCAAAAGATACAAATTATTTTGGTGCGTGAACTTGAAAAAAAGTTCTCTGGATTAAATTTATTATTTATAAAAACTTCTTGCGAATGCTCCAATTTACTAACAACACATGTTAAACTAACAGATCACAAACACTATTTTCATTACAGCTATAATTCTTATACTTCACACTGTTAAAAAAAAATCTGCACCGATATGTTAATTATGAATAAAATAAAAATTCCTTTTACTGTTTCAGCAATCATTACCGACAGCGTCGATAATCTAGATGTTACTTACACTGTCGATAACGAAAGTAATAAATCCATAAAATCCGTATAAACCATAAAATCCGTACATAAAATACTTAAAAAAAGCATAAAATCATAAAATCATAAAATCATAAAATACAACAATAAAAATATATAATAAAAGCAACTACTACGCAAGAAACATAACAAAAAAATAAAAATATTAAAATTACAATTAAAAAACAAAACACTCAATAAACAAACAATAGAATTATAAAATACACAATAAATATATAAAACAACCAATAAACATATAAAACATTCAAAAAAAATAAAAATTACAATAAAAATTTTAAATATACAATTAAAATACATAATAAACAAACAATACAATTATAAAATTAACAATAAACATATAAAGCAAACAATAAAAATATAAAACATTCAACAAAAATTGTTGTGCAAGCGATGTTTGCAAATTTTCTTTTTATCTTCCCTTTCTGTTAGCAGAAGTAGCCAATTTCCTCAAAGAATTACTATTTTGAATCTTAAATTATTATTTGTTAATTTCAGAGCTACCTCAAACAAAATAAATCAAAACTTATATGCTTTGTTAATTAAAAGCCTGCAGTAAATTATTGAAATCCAATGCATTTAAAAATGTACGCATGTACATGTAAATGAACTGCATGTAAAACAAAATTTTTGAACGTGCAGCCAAAAATTGCGACATCAGAAGCACATTAGCCTATACGATATCTAGATATACTATAAAATATTATTATATATTTACATAGCTTCCTTAGCAAAAAAAAAAAAAAATTGATTTTAGAATGACTTTAAAAACTTTATCTAAAGTACATACATATATATTTGATGCATGAATCAAACCTTTTTAGTGGTTCATTTAATTCTTTTTTTATAATAAAATTATTTGCGAATTAATTTAAGGATTAAGTTTGCAGAAAAAAAGATTTTTTTTTTCTTAATAAATTAATAATAGTAAATAATTACACAAATTTACCGGCTAAAAAATTCTTTTATGAGTTCATTTAATTTTTATTTCGACGAAATTCATCGGAATACTCTAGAAATTCATTTAAATCAGTGTCAAAAATGTCTTTAAAATAATTATTTTCTATATATGAAAGTTATTTTCTATGTAAATTGCTATAATTTTTAATTTTATTAAATTATTACATTAGTTTTGCTGATATATAATTAATATATAATATATTTTTGAGTTAATTGAATTTTATTAAGTAAAAATTCATTTTCCTGCTTTGCGGGTTTTACTATTTACGTATATTAATAAACTGCAATTAAAAATGATTTAATTCATAAAATTGTAAAAAAATTTAAAAAAAATTATTTAAATAATTTAAATAATTTAAATAATTTAAATAATTTAAATAATTTATATTTATACATGTTATATAAAATTTAAATATTTAAAAAAACTAATAAGCCGAAAAATATATCAATTAAAGTGCATTTCCACAATCCACATTCATTGTGCAGTTTTATAAACTGTAAAACTTCTGCATAACATTTTATTTGTTATTCGAAAGAGAAAGAACGCATATAAATCATACAGTTACTATACTAAACAATTGGTGAGAAGAGCATTGTGGATTGTATTGCATACAAGTCTGCTAATACAATCCACACAAACTGATTTATATACACGACTTCTCAGTGTTTCAGTTTTATTACGTTTACAGCGTTTGAACAATACGGTCGCGATCTGTAGTGTACGGAAAAATTTTCAGCGAAAATTGAAAATTGTGTGTGAATATTTAAAAATAAATAGTTAAAACATAAATAAATTTGAGTTTATTTAACAATAATTATTGTTTTTATATTCCAAAATAAAATTAAAATTTTGTGATTTTATTATATATAGCAATTTGCCGCTAATAAAACTTGCAGCTGACAAACTCTTTTTTCGGTATGTTCAGTGTATAAAACTGCTAGAAACGTACAGAAAATAACAAAATTCATACAATTAAAGTTTGTTTCTATAACATTCGAACATTAAAAGTAATATTTGGAGTATAAATATACAAGTTTAATTTGTTTATTAATAAATAAAAATTAATATTAAAATTTTCATTTATATATTTTTCGAATGTGAGAATGCAAGTTAAACAGCAATTTTTTTTTTATTTTCTCATACATGCTTCTGCTGCATGTATGTACATATTCTTGCGCATATGTGCCAGTGAGACAAAAAAGTGACCATACAATTTGTGAAATTTGTTTAAAGGCATAAAGCCAAAAACATATGAAAAATAATATTGTTGTATTAAGAAAAAGCAAAAAATATAAAAAATAAAAGCAAGTAAAGGAGAAACAAGTAAACATCTGCTACAAATTTTGCCTGGTTGATTCCATGTCGTCGTCGTCGTCGTCGTCGTCGTTAAAGTGTTTAACAAGACGTTTCGGTAAATTTTTAACTTTCCGAAGTTTATTAAAAACAGAATTTAAAAAAAATTTAATAAATAAGTAAATGCAAAAAATATTTAAAAGAAATAAACTCAAGTAAAATAGCTAAAGAAAGTTTGACGTCTTGTCTTTCGTTCGTACGTTCGATTATATATTGTCGGTTTTTCATATTGTTTTTTTATGAGGTTTTAACTGTTCCTCGCTTTTGTTGTCTTCTTCGTAAATCGTCAGCGCTATTACGTCTTCTTCGTCTCAACTTGAGTGAATTTTTGCTGAAGCTGCTGGCTGGAGCCAAATTACTTTCTGCAACTTTTAGATAAGGTACGCGTAATATAAAACAAAACTTAGTTTTGATTATTAAATATAATTTAATTTTTTGTCGTCGCTTTTAAATTTATTTTTTTTTGTAGCTAATATTTTTAAATGTTTTTTTTTTTTTTTTTTTTGTCTTCTATAAATTTACTTTCCGAAACTTTATTTACTTTTCCGTGCTTTTTCTCTGTATGCATATGTATCATATATATGTGTGTTTCTACGTATGCATTTATCTTATACTGTAGAAAATATATTTTCTTGCTTAATTTTTATTCATTCTACTATTTGTTCTCTCATAAACATACACAAACATAATTTGATGGATTTCATCATAAATGCAATGTTGTCACATTTCTTAAAATACTTAAATATGTGCAGAATGTTTAAAGAGCATATTACATTTAAAAAAAGTTTTTAGTTTTATTAAACCCAATCATTAACATCTATTAAAAGTTTCTTTTGTTTACATTTGCACACGTGCTTAAAAGCTTTAGTAATTATTTTTTTTATTATCTATTTTGTTTAGTGTTTTTTTTATTCTGATCACAATAAAAATTTTTCATTACTATGAAAAAAAATACGAAACATACAAATTAAATAAAAACATTCTCTTAATTCAATATGTCTAAATAATAATAATTCATTAAACAGAATAATATAACAATTTTGCATGATTTGCATAAGGAATTATCTTTGAAAATAATGTTCTGTTGTAAATTTTTGTTGCATTTACCATATTGAGTGGTGCTCGTGTCGATTATCTTCATTTCTTGAACTTCGAATTTATTACTACATTTTTGGTTTATCATAATCAAACGTAACTGTAAATAAAGAAATTTAACATGAATCGGACTAGAAGAAAAATTTAACGCTCAAGGAATCCCTACTCAACCGCTAATATATTTTCGAGATGGAGTTACTGGTGGATGAGAAAAATATTTCATAAGGGTTTGCAAGGACCACTTGAAGAGGAACACTTATATCAGCACCGTAAAGACTTAGATAGTGAACGAGTAACTACAAAGTTTTCGTAAAAACAAGACGGTGCAATAATCCGTTCGCGTAGTTTAACTGCTGTGTATTTTATTTTAGAAGATTTAGTGTTTCCAGCAGAGATCGTAGGCAAATGTATTTGTGCCAAATTGGATGCACATTTTTTAAACATAGTTTCATTAATATTGTTATTTTGTTGTTGTAGACTTAAAACCTTATTTGAGAGATTTGCACATAACTCGAGCCCTTGAAATTGAATTCGGTACTAAAAAGGTATGCACATTTTTTAAACATAGTTTCATTAATATTGTTTTTTTGTTGTTGTAGGCTGTTATAATTTATGTACCAATTCCACAACAAAAAACTTTCCAAAAGATACAAATTATTTTGG
>NW_024033051.1:0-8642 GCF_002237135.1 Teleopsis dalmanni
TCTCTACAAAAAGAGTAGCTTTGAAAAGAAATAAAGAATAAGGCAAACCCAAAAAAAAAAAGTTAAACTTTCAATTCGTTGAACTTGTGTTTCCAAAATAAAGCTGTAGTTTATAAGCTCGTTCTAATTTAAAGCACGGCAAGTGCTTTGGTTGTTGTCACTAATTAAATAAAAATAAGTGACAATAAAACCTGGAACTTGAGCATTGAAAGTTTGTGCAGCCTTGGCTTCTTGTGGATAAAAACGATTAGTCATCGCTTCTAATTTGACAGGCACGAGTTCTAAGCCTGGCACTTGCAGTCCAAACAAATTATATACGGACTATAAGCTAATTAAATAATATTCGATTATTCCCAAAGACCACTGATGAAGAGTACTTGGTAATACTCGAAACAGCGTTGTATGGTCAGCCAAACTTCAATAAAATTAAAAATAAATTTTTGTGTTTGTCCTTTATTTCTTTCTTTGTTATTCGAAAACCCTCTAAATTTTAATAAAGCTTCTTTGTCCCCATACAAAGAAAGCGTAGCTTTATAGTAACACTAATACTTTATTCAAATATTAGACTTGTGAAAAGTAAAGAACAATATGTTAAAATATAATATTGTTCAACTTTTCCTAACCGCGAAAGCGGATTTGTAGAATAACATAGCATAGCTTCTTTGTAAAAAGCACCAAAATGGTCGCTTTACATATAGTAAGTAAAACAATATGCATTACAAAATGTCTCTACAAAAAGAGTAGCTTTGAAAAGAAATAAAGAAATAGGCAAAACCCAAAAGTTAAACTTTCAATTCGCTGAACTTGTGTTTCTAAAAATAAAGCTGAAGTTTATAAGCTCGTTCTTATTTAAAAAGCACGGCAAGTGCGTTGGTTGTTGTCACTAATTAAATAAAAATAAGTGACAATAAAACCTGGAACTTGAGCATTGAAAGTTTGTGCAGCCTTGGCTTCTTGTGGATAAACACGATTAGTCATCGCTTCTAATTTGACAGGCACGAGTTCTAAGCCTGGCACTTGCAGTCCAAACAAATTATATACGGACTATAAACTAATTAAATAATATTCGATTATTCCCAAAGACCACTGATGAAGAGTACTTGGCAATACTCGAAACAGCGTTGTATGGTCAGCCAAACTTCAATAAAATTAAAAATAAATTTTTGTGTTTGTCCTTTATTTCTTTCTTTGTTATTCGAAAACCCTTCTAAAAATTTAATAAAGCTTCTTTGTCCCTATACAAAGTAAGTCTAGCTTAACAGCAACACTAATACTTTATTCAAATATTAGACTTGTGAAAAGTAAAGAACAATATGTTAAAATATAATATTGTTCAGCTTTTCCTAACCGCAATAAGCGGATTTGTAGAATAACATAGCATAGCTTCTTTGTAAAAAGCACCAGAATGGTCGCTTTACATATAGTAAGTAAAACAATATGCAGTACAATATGTCTCTACAAAAAGAGTATCTTTGAAAAGAAATAAAGAATAAGGCAAACCCAAAAAGTTAAAACTTTCAATTCGTTGAACTTGTGTTTCCAAAATAAAGCTGTAGTTTATAAGCTCGTTCTAATTTAAAGCACGGCAAGTGCTTTGGTTGTTATTAATTTTTTAATTTTATTACAGCAAATATGAAAGGTTTATTATCTTTGACATTGAAAATGTTTCGTTAAGGCTTGAAATTAGTTAAAATCACTATAGATTAAAATAAAAGAATAGACAAAAAAAATTTCAAGTACTCATATCAATATGGTATATTTGTATTTCCAGGTTATTATTTGTGCAGCTAATAACAACCGTCAAGGAGTTTTAGAAATATCGCAGAAAATGGGATTTCTTACCGGATATGAATCGAAACAAATGGAAGAAGCTCACATAGATGCTGTAATGATTTTAGGCGAAATTTTTCGGTTTAATGGTGAATTCAACTTCGGACGTCAAGTTAATATAAATTATTGATACAGTTACCATTTATTATAACTTATAAATATTTCAGAATACAACAGAACGCATTGCTAATTTAGTGCCTACAATGGTGGCACACCGTTTGTGTCCACCACCTGAAGAAATCTACTCAATACATCGAAAGTTATCTGGTATTTTTCTTTTGTGCTCGCGATTAAATATAACCATGAATTGTAGACCATTTTATGAAGAAATTGTTTTAAACAAATTCAAGGATTAAACTTTATAGTTTTAATAAAAATTTGTATTTTAATTTTGGGGAGAAAAATGTAACAATTAGTTTAGATTTGTGCGCATATTTCATATAATGTATTTTAACATAGAACTTTTGTTGTGATGTAAAGTTAACAATAGTTTCGTTCCTCAAAGTAAGATTTAAGACCGTATTTTTGGGACAATTAATGTAATAAAGTTAAAAGTTTTAGTTAAGAATAATTAATAAATGCATAGCAGTCTTTATGGGGACATTTTCTATTTACACCTAAAAGTAGGCAAAGTTATTTACAATTGCAGTAATTTTAACAAGAAGACAAAAAGTCAGTGAGACAAACTGTCGAAGTAAAATGCTGATTTTTTGTAGTATTTATTATCTGGGTCAATTGTAAATAACTTTGAAAAAAAGAAATGGTAACAAGGTAAAGACTGAAATATGTAGAATGAATAATTTTGCGAATTACGCAAAATTATTATTACAGAATTAACTTTTAATTAATTTTTAAAGTTTTCTAAGTTATTGGGGCAATGTCTAATATAAAGGTCATATTAGAGAAAGTTCTAAGCGTAGGTGAAATCAGCTCTATATATATAGAGTCTGTTTATTAATTAGGGCAGTTGCAGTTAGTTTTTGATGTAAACTCGAAATGTGTTAGTTTTTAAGTGAAAGTAAAATGTGTCAGTCATTAGAAAGTCAATTGTAAAAAGTGAGTCAAAAGATGATTCTAAAAGGTGAATCCTAAAAAGAAAGTCAATTGTAAAAAGTGAGTCAAAAGATGATTCTAAAAGGTGAATCCTAAGAAGAAAGTCAATTGTAAAAAATGAGTCAAAAGATGATTCTAAAAGATGAATCCTAAAAAGGAAATTCTAGAAGTGATTCTAAAGGAATGTAAAAAGGTTAATCTAAAAAAGACATTCTATGAAATGAATTGTATATGAACAATAAATTATTAAAACATTAAATATGTTGTGGAATGTAAAAGTGTAAAAATATATAATCAAGAAGTAAAAATGAATAAACGTTAAGAATTGTCTATGAACAATTGTGTACTAGAATATTAAATATCAAAACCTATGGAAAACTGTAAAAACGCAATAATACTATGTGTGTAATTTTCTTTAAAATTTAAGACATTGAGTTTATATATTATAGACAATAAATGAATGAAATGAACAAAAATTACGTGTTTAATTTTATTATCGAGAGTATGAAAGTGTTTTGAAAATTTTGGAAATACAACATTGTTTGCCATCAGTTTTTGGTCTCCTCGAAATTATATATAACATTAAAAATACAACATTGGCGCAGCCGGTACCGGAAAAGGATTTTTCCGGTCAACAACCTACGTGGGAAACATATCACATATTATATCAAAACATATTAATTTTTACATCATTCTACGAGGGATTTTTTTTGAAGATACAACATTGAAGATGACATCACACGGAAAACAATATTCTAAAATATATGTAAGTGATACAATAATTATTATTCTTAAGTAAATAATCTATCTAGAAAATTTGAACTATCATATACGGAAAGCTAGCATGAAAAAATTTAAATTGTAAGCTAGCATATAAAATTAAATTGTATAATAGCAAGAAAATTTATATTAATCATTTTTAAAATTGCTTAATTTAATATTTAATATCCATTTAATATTCAAATTTACATTTATGATTTCTAAATTTCAATAAGTTTTGTGCATTTTCTGTTGGTTATATTGTACCATTTTTTGAATATTTTGGAGGGGTATTATGAAGTACTCATATTGTTTTGTATGTGAGGAGAGGTTTAGGAAAGAAAAGATTGAATCACATTTGAGGATTCATGATAAGTTATTAGAAAAGGTGAATGATTTAGTTGACAGAATTACAGTAGAATCGATTTTAAAATACAAAGGCGGAGAGTTTCTTTATAATTTAGAGTTTAACAAGGTAAAACACTTAGGTAAAGAAGCCATTAGGAAATGGCAACAGAAAATAATAAAGGATTATAATAAAGAAAATTAATTAAATTTATTTTTTAGTCATATAAATTTCGAAAATTTATACAATTTGTACAAAAAGTATTGTGTTAATGAATTACAAAATATGGCATTAAAATAAAGTGTGAAAAATAAATTTTGATTTGTTTTTGATGTTTCAAGCAAAGAATTTTGCTGGTTGGTAAGCAAAGAGTTTTTGCTGGTTAATAAATGTGTGAAATGAATGTTGGTTTTTGTTTCACGAAAATTTTTGTTTTTCTGTATGTTGGCTAATAATATTATGCTTGAACCCAATGAATTATAATAATTAAGATTAGAGATTTTTGTCTGCGGTTTATGATTCTGAGATTTATGTAATTGTTGGTTCAAAATTGCTGGTTAAAGATTACATAAAAAAATTTTTTTTTCTATTTGAGGAAGTTTTTATTCGAATTTTATTCAAACTTCTTACAATAAATTCATAAATGCAGGAGAGAATAAAAATTTTAGAACAAGAATTATTCAAATTAAATAAATATTTAACAAGTACGTTGAATCAAGCGTGGGACAAACTAGTAGAATTGAATCCAGATACAGAATTTCTTGAATTAGCTAAAGATTACATAAGACATAATAGATTGCCAAAAATAGACGAATTAGAATATATAAAAGAACAGATAGAGAAAGTTGAAAAACAGCAAAATTACAGAGTACATTAGAAGAAATAACGGATGCTAAGTGTGGCTTGGAGTATAAATGCAAACAGCTAGTTCTACAGACAAAAGAATTGACTGTTTTACTTCAAGACGCAGAAAATCAGACGTTAAGCTTGGAAAAAGCCCTTCGAAGAGAAAGAAAGTCAGATAAAGACATTAGCATATACCTAGAGGAAGACAGTGAATTAGAAAACCAAATTAGGGAAAAGGAAGAAACAATAAAGAAACTCGTGCTACAAGTAAAACAATTACAAAAAGAATTAGAACGCTATTATAAAACGGATCAGGAAAATCCAAAGAAAAATAAAAGTGTTTTCGACAAAAATAAACCAATGATCAAAACAAATATTCAAACAACGGAAGAGGAGTTGGCAAATAATAAAGGATTAGGAACGGAACGAAACATGACGTCCATAAGTGTAATTATGGAAACAGTATCTAAAGTGGTTCCATACTTCGCTGGAACAGAAGGCCCGGAGCTAAGAGGAGAGGTACATAAATTTGTAGCTGGTTGCGAACTAGTGCAACAAGCTTTACCTCAAGCTGGAGCACAATATATTGTAAGTTGTGTAAAACAACGGTTAGTGGGTATAGCATACGACAATATTGCTAATAGACCCTACTTTACAATAAACGATTTGTGCGAAGCTGTCAAACGAACGTATTTAAGAAGGAGGACCTTAGAGCACATCAGAGAAGATTTAACACTCAACAAGCAAAGACAGAATGAATCTGCAACAGCTTATGGGGGGCGCCTACAGGCTCTACTCCACGAAGCGGAGACACAAATAAAAAATCAAGGGGGTGAAGTGGAAATTCTTTCGCAATTACGAGAGTACAAACAGTTAGCTGTCAGGTGTTTCATAAAGGGGCTTAGAGACAATAATTTGAAACACCGATTTATTGGATTGGAGAATGACACAATAACTAAACTGGTGGCCATAGCAGAATCAGCGGAAGAACTTTTAGGGGAACATCGTTCTAATATTAACATGTCGTTAACGGAAACAAAGTGTGTTTTTTGTAACAAATTAGGACATGGATGGGTAAATTGCAAAGACAGACAAAACACACCGTACTGCTCAAATTGTGGTGAATATGGTCATGAGAATGGCACAAAATGTAGAATTGGTACAATTAATGAGCTAAGTACGAAACAAATAACATGTGATTTCTGTAAAAAAATGGGGCATGACTCTTTCAAATGTTTTAAGAAATTGAATACGTTGTTTTGTAATATTTGTAAAGTAAAGGGGCATGAACAAAATAGGTTTTGTAAATTTGTGAATTCAGACAATAGAAATCAACGCCAAATAACAAATAATTATAGTCGTTGGACAAGTAACCAAAATTATTCACAACACAGAAATAAACCACAGAATAACCAAGTGAGCAGTAGCTCTTGAGGAGAGAAAATTAAATGTTTCAGATATGGAAAAGAAGGGCATATGGCAAAGGCTTGCCGAGTAACGCTACCTACTCAGCAGGGAAACTCCAATCGGCCCAGTCTAAGACGCTAGACTGGAATACCGACAAACAAAGAAGGATAAATATAACACAAAAATGGGAACCAGCATCAAAAATAAAAGAGGAAGTCCAAAGGAATGTATTAGAAAAAAAGAAAGAAAATAAATTAACTATAATAGAAGCAAAAGAATCTCATAACTTGAAAGTAAATAGCATAAAGTTAACAAATATGGCAGATGATACATATAAGAAATTTAAAGAACAATTATCAAATGAATGTAAGAAATATTTGGGAATTATTGTAATACATGTACTGATTATATGCATGTTAATAATGTCAGTTTTTTCAACACTATGGGAGCAGTTGAAAATCAATAAAATTTGGATTTTCGAATACCACGGGTTACGGGAACGAATTACAATACCATGGACGGTATTAGTCAATCGTTCGATGATGCCTATATAGAAGTACCTTGTAAACAGGCAGTGGGCAATAAATTGCTACTTCTATTGGATTCCGGAGCTGACACAAGTTTAATAAAGTCCGAAGCGTTATTAAATAAAGCAGAAATAAATAAACGCAATACAAAGGGACTAATAGGAGCCTTTGGTGGTAACATAAGTACATTGGGTACAGTAAAAATAGAGCATGAGGAATTTACTGAGTTAAAATTCAACATGCATGTAGTTCTATTGGGAAGCAAGATACCAGCAGATGGATTACTGGGAAGAGATGAACTATGGAATCGTTCAACAATGGATACAATTGAAAAAGTTTTAAAATTTCATGATAATAAGAAAGAAGTGGCAGTTTTACCTCTGATAGACATTGCAGATCACGGTCGGATTTGTATAACTGAATGTATCACGATCCCACCTAGATCTACAATGGTAGTGCCAATAAAAACAACACATAAAGAAGGAACAGTAATTGTTCATAAAAAAGAAATTTTGCCAAAGGTTTACTCAGGAGAATGCCTTACTAAAGTAATAAATGGTATAGGCTACATAAAAATTTTAAATGCAAATAATTATTCTGTTAAAATTGATGCAGAAATTGAGTTAGAGGGTAGTGATATGTCTAATTATGATGAATACAGGCTACCAAATGTCAATTTAAATAAGGAAATTGATATGGATGAACGTTATGAGTTGCTATTAAAAACAGTAAATTTGGACAATAATTTAAATGCAGAAAAAAGAAGCCTGATAACAAAAACTATTAAAGAATATAATGATGTGTTTCATTTACCAGGAGATAGACTGACATACACTTCTGTGTTGAAACATGAGATTCCAACAGAATTAGGGCAGATACCAATAAATCAACGCCAATATAGATTACCAGAAACACATAAAGAAGAGATAAACAAACAAGTAAATAAAATGCTGGAGGAAGGTATTATAACTAAAAGCAAGTCACCATGGAATTCACCAATAATTTTAGTACCTAAAAAACCAGGTACGGATGGGAAAAAGAAATGGCGTCTAGTGGTGGATTTCAGAAAAATAAATGAAAAAACCATCAAACAAGTTTTTCCAATTCCGAGAATAGATGAAATTTTAGATCAGTTAGGTTGCAGTAGATATTTTACGACTTTGGATTTGGCTAGTGGCTATCACCAAGTGATAGTTGAAGACAAAGACAGAGAAAAAACAGCATTTAGTACGGGACTTGGACATTTTGAATTTCGACGTATGCCGTTTGGATTGACGGGAGCACCCGCAACATTCCAGCGCATAATGAATAGCATTCTCACAGGACTACAGGGAATTGATTGCTTTGTATATCTTGACGATATTGTAATATACGGTAGTAATTTAGAAGAACATGACAAACGATTTAGGAATGTATTACAAGCTCTTCGGGAAAACAATTTAAAGCTACAAACTGAGAAATGTCAACTATTAAAGAGAAAAGTCGTATATTTAGGACATAAATGTTCAGACAAAGGAGTGATACCAGACCCGGAGAAAACAAAATGTGTTACAGCCATCTCAGTACCTAGAAATGTAAAAGACCTGCAATCATTTTTAGGTCTAATAAACTACCCTTCTAAAAATTTAATAAAGCTTCTTTGTCACTATACAAAGTAAGTCTAGCTTAACAGCAACACTAATACTTTATTCTAATAAACTACTATAGAAAATTTATTCCACAAGCTGCTCAAGTGTCATTACCATTGAACAAATTACTGAGGAAAGGGGAAAAGTTCGAATGAAATGAGAAATGTCAAAAAGCAATGGACCAGTTGAAAGTAGCAGTAACTAGTCCACCAGTTTTACAGTATCCAGATTTTTCAAAAGAATTTT
>NW_024033052.1:0-8638 GCF_002237135.1 Teleopsis dalmanni
ATCTCTGCTGGAAACACTAAATCTTCTAAAATAAAATACACAGCAGTTAAACTACGCGAACGGATTATTGCACCGTCTTGTTTTTACGAAAACTTTGTAATTACTCGTTCACTATCTAAGTCTTTACGATGCTGATATAACTCCTCTTCCTCTTCAAGTGGTCCTTGCAAACCCATATGAAATATTTTTCTCATCCACCAGAAACTCCATCACGAAAATATATTAGCGGTTGAGTAGGGATTCTTTGGGCGTTCAATTTTTCTTCTAGTCCGATTCATGTTAAATTTCTTTATTTACAGTTACGTTTGGTTATGATAAACCAAAAATGTAGTAATAAATTCGAAGTTCAAGAAATGAAGATAACCGACACGAGCACCACTCAATATGATAAATGCAACAAAAATTTTTTAAATCGTGAATAATAGTAAATAGCAATGCAAAAAATTTACAATATTTTTTCAATGTTATAACAAAACTTTATAGACAATGTACGGTAAAATTACGCGTACTCGTTCTCGTATTCGTACAACAGAAATTATTTTCAAATAATTCCTTATGCAAATCATGCAAAATTGTTATATTATTCTGTTTAATGAATTATTATTATATAGACATATTGAATTAATTGCTGCAAGTTAATTGCTAGACTCATTAAATTTGATGAATGTTACCAATATATGAAGCGTAAACGAAACATTGGACCACTAATTTTAAACAGCAAAAAACACAAGTGCAAAAAAGATTTAATGAAATAAGTGTTATTTAACACTTACTTTGTGCTCAATGGTCGTTTGTAGATTCTTATCCAAATGCACCTTTATATATAATTTGGGTGCCATCCAATTTGGCACGAATACGTTTGCCTACGATCTCTGCTGAAAACACTAAATCTTCTAAAATAAAATACACAGCAGTTAAACTACGCGAACGGATTATTGCACCGTCTTGTTTTTACGAAAACTTTGTAGTTACTCGTTCACTATCTAAGTCTTTACGGTGCTGATATAACTCTTCCTCTTCAAGTGGTCCTTGCAAACCCTTATGAAATATATTTCTCATCCACCAGAAACTCCATCTCGAAAATATATTAGCGGTTGAGTAGGGATTCTTTGGGCGTTCAATTTTTCTTCTAGTCCGATTGATGTTAAATTTCTTTATTTACAGTTACGTTTGATTATGATAAACCAAAAATGTAGTAATAAATTCGAAGTTCAAGAAATGAAGATAACCGACACGAGCACCACTCAAATATGGTAAATGCAACAAAAATTTCTTAAATCGTGAATAACAGTAAATAACAATGCAAAAAATTTACAATATTTTTTCAATGTTACAACAAAACTTTATAGACAATGTACGGTAATTATGCGTACTCGTTCTCGTATTCGTACAACAGAAATTATTTTCAAATAATTCCTTATCCTTATGCAAATCATGCAAAATTGTTATATTATTCTGTTTAATGAATTATTATTATTAAGACATATTGAATTAATTGCTGCAAGTTAATTGCTACACTCATTAAATTTGATGAATGTTACCAATATATGAATAAGCTACAATTCAGTTTGAGCAATGAAGCGTAAACGAAACATTGGACCACTAATTTTAAACAGCAAAAAACACAAGCGCAAAAAAAGATTTAATGAAATAAGTGTTATTTAACACTTACTTTGTGCTCAATGGTCGTTTGTAGATTCTTATCCAAATGCACCTTTATATATAATTTGGGTGCCATCCAATTTGGCACGAATACGTTTGCCTACGATCTCTGCTGGAAACACTAAATCTTCTAAAATAAAATACACAGCAGTTAAACTACGCGAACGGATTATTGCACAGTCTTGTTTTTACGAAAACTTTGTAGTTACTCGTTCACTATCTAAGTCTTTACGGTGCTGATATAAGTCTTCCTCTTCAAGTGGTCCTTGCAAACCCTTATGAAATATTTTTTTCATCCACCAGAAACTCCATCTCGAAAATATATTAGCGGTTGAGTAGGGGTTCTTTGAGCGTTCAATTTTTCTTCTAGTCCGATTCATGTTAAATTTCTTTATTTACAGTTACGTTTGATTATGATAAACAAAAAATGTAGTAATAAATTCGAAGTTCAAGAAATGAAGATAACCGACACGAGCACCACTCAATATGGTAAATGCAACAAAAATTTTTTAAATCGTGAATAACAGAAAATAGCAATGCAAAAAATTTACAACACTTTTTCAATGTTACAACAAAACTTTATAGACAATGTACGGTAATTACGCGTAACTCGTTCTCGTATTCGTACAACAGAAATTATTTTCAAATAATTCCTTATGCAAATCATGCAAAATTGTTATATTATTATGTTTAATGAATTATTATTATTTAGACATATTGAATTAATTGCTGCAAGTTAATTGCTAGACTCATTAAATTTGATAAATGTTACCAATATATGAATGAGCTACAATTCAGTTTGAGCAATGAAGCGTAAACGAAACATTGGACCACTAATTTTAAACAGCAAAAAACACAAGTGCAAAAAAAGATTTAATGAAATAAGTGTTATTTAACACTTACTTTGTGCTCAATGGTCGTTTGTAGATTCTTATCCAAATGCACCTTTATAATTTGGGTGCCATCAAATTTGGCACGAATACGTTTGCCTACGATCTCTGCTGAAAACACTAAATCTTCTAAAATAAAATACACAGCAGTTAAACTACGCGAACGGATTATTGCACCGTCTTGTTTTTACGAAAACTTTGTAGTTACTCGTTCACTATCTAAGTCTTTACGGTGCTGATATAACTCTTCCTCTTCAAGTGGTCCTTGCAAACCCTTATGAAATATATTTCTCATCCACCAGAAACTCCATCTCGAAAATATATTAGCGGTTGAGTAGGGATTCTTTGGGCGTTCAATTTTTCTTCTAGTCCGATTGATGTTAAATTTCTTTATTTACAGTTACGTTTGATTATGATAAACCAAAAATGTAGTAATAAATTCGAAGTTCAAGAAATGAAGATAACCGACACGAGCACCACTCAATATGGTAAATGCAACAAAAATTTCTTAAATCGTGAATAACAGTAAATAACAATGCAAAAAATTTACAATACTTTTTCAATGTTACAACAAAACTTTATAGACAATGTACGGTAATTACGCGTACTCGTTCTCGTATTCGTACAACAGAAATTATTTTCAAATAATTCCTTATCCTTATGCAAATCATGCAAAATTGTTATATTATTCTGTTTAATGAATTATTATTATTAAGACATATTGAATTAATTGCTGCAAGTTAATTGCTACACTCATTAAATTTGATGAATGTTACCAATATATGAATAAGCTACAATTCAGTTTGAGCAATGAAGCGTAAACGAAACATTGGACCACTAATTTTAAACAGCAAAAAACACAAGCGCAAAAAAAGATTTAATGAAATAAGTGTTATTTAACACTTACTTTGTGCTCAATGGTCGTTTGTAGATTCTTATCCAAATGCACCTTTATATATAATTTGGGTGCCATCCAATTTGGCACGAATACGTTTGCCTACGATCTCTGCTGAAAACACTAAATCTTCTAAAATAAAATACACAGCAGTTAAACTACGCGAACGGATTATTGCACAGTCTTGTTTTTACGAAAACTTTGTAGTTACTCGTTCACTATCTAAGTCTTTACGGTGCTGATATAACTCTTCCTCTTCAAGTGGTCCTTGCAAACCCTTATGAAATATTTTTCTCATCCACCAGAAACTCCATCTCGAAAATATATTACCGGTTGAGTAGGGATTCTTTGGGCGTTCAATTTTTCTTCTAGTCCGATTCATGTTAAATTTCTTTATTTACAGTTACGTTTGGTTATGATAAACCAAAAATGTAGTAATAAATTCGAAGTTCAAGAAATGAAGATAACCGACACGAGCACCACTCAATATGGTGAATGCAACAAAAATTTTTTAAATCGTGAATAACAGTAAATAGCAATGCAAAAAATTTACAATATTTTTTCAATGTTACAACAAAACTTTATAGACAATGTACGGTAATTATGCGTACTCGTTCTCGTATTCGTACAACAGAAATTATTTTCAAATAATTCCTTATGCAAATCATGCAAAATTGTTATATTATTCTGTTTAATGAATTATTATTATTTAGTCATATTGAATTAATTGCTGCAAGTTAATTGCTAGACTCATTAAATTTGATGAATGTTACCAATATATAAATGAGCTACAATTCAGTTTCAGCAATGAAGCGTAAACGAAACATTGGACCACTAATTTTAAACAGCAAAAAACACAAGTGCAAAAAAGATTTAATGAAATAAGTGTTATTTAACACTTACTTTGTGCTCAATGGTCGTTTGTAGATTCTTATCCAAATGCACCTTTATAATTTGGGTGCCATCCAATTTGGCACAAATACGTTTGCCTACGATCTCTGCTGGAAACACTAAATCTTCTCATAATAAGAATTGTTTGTAAAATATTGAAAAATATAAGTAATGATTTTTCGTTGGAGTATTAGAATAAATATAAGTAAAATATACATCCAACCATAAAGTGGATAAAAAAAAAACAAGTTATTTCCTATATTTGATGAAATAAATTAAAAATAAAACTACTGCAATAAAAATGAGAAAACGAGTTTCTATTTTAAAGTTTGCAGAAAATGATGGAAAAATCACACTTTTAATCATCATTACAAGTAATTTATACTTCTAGATCAGTAGAAATAAATAGAAATATCAAGTGAATTATTTTATTAGTTTAGGTTTTAATTAGACGGTATTTTAATTAAAAATAAAAATAAAATCGCTTATTGTGTATAAATTCTATAATCCCGAAAATGGTACTTACCAAGCCATCGCTGCCATTTACTTCGATAGCTGTTTTAAGCCTCTGCGATAATTGTTCTAATAATCTATCGTATTTTATATTTAGTGCATCGAGTCTATGGCTATAATACTGTGTTGCTCCTGGGTCACTGTCTGGTGGACGTAAGTCTCGTCGTGGTGGTGAGAAAGATGGACGTGCCTCTATAAGCCAATCCACAAAGCGTAGACATTTGGCGTCGTAAATCTTGATAATTGTTCAATTCTTCGCCAGAAAATTTCATTTGGTGCCGCTCGTCATTTACAATTTTAGAGTGAAATTTATCGATAATTTTGTGTTCATGTTGTTGACTATCCAATTCTTCTTTAACAGATGATAAATCTGATCCATAGTCGGCTGCAAGTATTTGTTTCTAAACGAGAAAATATGTCAAATTCATATATAAAAAAAAGTTTTATTATACTGATTATAAGTAAGTGAGTAAACTTTTATGACAAAGAAACAGAATCGGTCAGACCAATGTTTTATTATTCTTCCCTTATTATTGCTATTTTATTTTTATATAAATATTTGGAATATTAGATATTATAAGAATATGTAATTGTATAAGAAAAATAATTTTAAATGCATTAGTGGAACTTAATTTTCCAATAAAAAAAAAAATAAAATAAAATCAATTAAATATTTCCTACTTCACTATATTTCATTTAAGAAGTTTTAAAACTCCATTGCACAAATTAAAAAATTTTTCATTTTTATTAAGGAGTGAAAAAATGCAATATAAAATAAAATAAAGTAACATTAAAAATAATGACAGTCTATCATGTGTTTTCATTGTTGCACAAAATGGGAGCACAAAACAGAAAAAAAAGCAACTGACAAGAAGACCAATGACAAAAAAGAACATTATTGTATGTACCAAAAGCAAAACACGAGAAAAAGAGACGTCACTTTCTTCCAGTGCTCGTTAGAATGGAATAGTCATTCGAATACAGAAACACCAAAAACATATGAAACGAATTGATAAAGGAAGCGCGCAAGCAGAACAGGCATAAGCAGCAACCGCATGGAAATATGAGCGACACACAACACACCTTTCTGTACCTTGTTTTTGTGTACAATTTGTTTTGTGCACAATCAACGTAAAATCTGCATAACAAAGAAAGACAGTAAAATATTTCCACATTCTTGAGTTTTGTCTTCAACTCCGTACTCTTTTTAATTTACTCTTTTGCGTACAAGCAGTGCGAGAATAGACAAGAAATTTGTGTGTTCTGCTATATATAATAAAATCACAAAATTTTAATTTTATTTTGGAATATAAAAACAATAATTATTGTTAAATAAACTCAAATTTATTTATGTTTTAACTATTTATTTTTAAATATTCACACACAATTTTCAATTTTCGCTGAAAATTTTTCCGTACACTACAGATCGCGACCGTATTGTTCAAACGCTGTAAACGTAATAAAACTGAAACACTGAGAAGTCGTGTATATAAATCAGTTTGTGTGGATTGTATTAGCAAACTTGTATGCAATACAATCCACAATGCTCTTCTCACCAATTGTTTAGTATAGTAACTGTATGATTTATATGCGTTCCTTCTCTTTTGAATAACAAACAAAATGTTATGCAGAAGTTTTACAGTTTATAAAACTGCACAATGAATGTGGATTGTGGAAATGCACTTTAATTGATATATTTTTCGGCTTATTAGTTTTTTTAAATATTTAAATTTTATATAACATGTATAAATATAAATTATTTAAATAATTTTTTTTAAATTTTTTTACAATTTTATGAATTAAATCATTTTTAATTGCAGTTTATTAATATACGTAAATAGTAAAACCCGCAAAGCAGGAAAATGAATTTTTACTTAATAAAATTCAATTAACTCAAAAATATATTATATATTAATTATATCAGCAAAACTAATGTAATAATTTAATAAAATTAAAAATTATAGCAATTTACATAGAAAATAACTTTCATATATAGAAAATAATTATTTTAAAGACATTTTTGACACTGATTTAAATGAATTTCTAGAGTATTCCGATGAATTTCGTCGAAATAAAAATTAAATGAACTCATAAAAGAATTTTTTAGCCGGTAAATTTGTGTAATTATTTACTATTATTAATTTATTAAGAAAAAAAAACCTTTTTTTCTGCAAACTTAATCCTTAAATTAATTCGCAAATAATTTTATTATAAAAAAAGAATTCAATGAACCACTAAAAAGGTTTGATTCATGCATCAAATATATATGTATGTACTTTAGATAAAGTTTTTAAAGTCATTCTAAAATCAATTTTTTTTTTTTTTTGCTAAGGAAGCTATGTAAATATTTAATAATATTTTATAGTATATCTAGATATCGTATAGGCTAATGTGCTTCTGATGTCGCAATTTTTGGCTGCACGTTCAAAAATTTTGTTTTACATGCGCAGTTCATTTACATGTACATGCGTACATTTTTAAATGCATTGGATTTCAATAATTTACTGCAGGCTTTTAGTTAACAAAGCATATAAGTTTTGATTTATTTTGTTTGAGGTAGCTCTGAAATTAACAAATAATAATTTAAGATTCAAAATAGTAATTCTTTGAGGAAATTGGCTACTTCTGCTAACAGAAAGGGAAGATAAAAAGAAAATTTGCAAACATCGCTTGCACAACAAATTAAACAAACTAACAAACACACCATATGTGTGTAGTGTGTAGTGCACGGCCTCAAAAACAAATAACTTGACTTCCAAGACGGTGGCCGCCTAAAATATTTATGTTCTACTCTGTGCAAACAAACAACAGCAAAAACGAAAATCGAAAAACTGTATAAAAAAGTTGTTAAATAGAGAAAGAAGAAATAACAGAAACTGAACCGTTTGCTTGCAGTGAGAGAGCAGAGCAAATGATTTTTGATCAAATTCACATACGAATAAGAGTAAAATGACAAGTGCAAAAAACTGCCGCGCAAAATTTATTTGCATAAAATATTTTTTGTTATATATTTGTTAAGGGGCAAACATATATTATAAGCTTATATATATTTAGTTTATTATAATTGTTTAAAAAAAATTTGTAATATAAATTACAATTTTTTTATAAATTAATTTATTAGCGAATATATTGTTTTTCGCTCTTTCTCTATTCCTTCTCTCGTAGTCAGACAACTCTCGCATACACACATCCATTTTCGTTTGGCGCTTCTTGAAATGAAGCAAAGTAAATTTCCAAAGCGAGAATTGAGATTAATATGTCCTCAAGTTTTCCTTTGATTGCAATGCATTCTTCTGTGAAGATTCGGCTAACTTGTTTGCTTTCCTCTAAAAAGTATAATAAAATATTTGAATACGTTTTAAATCTGTAAAATTAAATTTAAGCTAAAATTATTTATTTAGTACCACGAGTTCTACGGCTGGCAAATAATTTCTTCATCACAAACGATACAGAAATAGTTTTAATAAGACACTACTGAAGAGAATACTATTTTCGTACTAAACAAATTTATGTATTCAATCTAACATCAAGTAAAAAATTTACACTTAAATTTAATTGAAATTAAGATCGTATGACAGTTATTTGATAAAATGTTTTTATAATTGGTGAATATACCCCCGCCTACGAAAAAAATAAAAATAAACTAATTTAATTAAATTAATTTACCTTCAGCTCTAGCGCGTTTTTCAAATTCGTCAAATAAACGATTTACTTCATCCATTTCACGGCGTAAACGTCTTAATTGTGGATCATTTGGATCACCCTCACTTAAAAGTTTATCTGCGTC
>NW_024033053.1:0-8637 GCF_002237135.1 Teleopsis dalmanni
GGACCACTTGAAGAGGAAGAGTTATATCAGCACCGTAAAGACTTAGATAGTGAACGAGTAACTACAAAGTTTTCGTAAAAACAAGACGGTGCAATAATCCGTTCGCGTAGTTTAACTGCTGTGTATTTTATTTTAGAAGATTTAGTGTTTTCAGCAGAGATCGTAGGCAAACGTATTCGTGCCAAATTGGATGGCACCCAAATTATATATAAAGGTGCATTTGGATAAGAATCTACAAACGACCATTGAGCACAAAGTAAGTGTTAAATAACACTTATTTCATTAAATCTTTTTTTGCGCTTGTGTTTTTTGCTGTTTAAAATTAGTGGTCCAATGTTTCGTTTACGCTTCATTGCTCAAACTGAATTGTAGCTTATTCATATATTGGTAACATTCATCAAATTTAATGAGTGTAGCAATTAACTTGCAGCAATTAATTCAATATGTCTTAATAATAATAATTCATTAAACAGAATAATATAACAATTTTGCATGATTTGCATAAGGATAAGGAATTATTTGAAAATAATTTCTGTTGTACGAATACGAGAACGAGTACGCATAATTACCGTACATTGTCTATAAAGTTTTGTTGTAACATTGAAAAAATATTGTAAATTTTTTGCATTGCTATTTACTGTTATTCACGATTTAAAAAATTTTTGTTGCATTCACCATATTGAGTGGTGCTCGTGTCGGTTATCTTCATTTCTTGAACTTCGAATTTATTACTACATTTTTGGTTTATCATAACCAAACGTAACTGTAAATAAAGAAATTTAACATGAATCGGACTAGAAGAAAAATTGAACGCCCAAAGAATCCCCTACTCAACCGCTAATATATTTTCGAGATGGAGTTTATCAAATTTTATCTTTCTTATATTCCAAATTTATATTTTTATATATATTTGCTTATAATCTTCAAAAATTTATCACCTTTCTTTATACACAAGTAAACATATGTATGCTTATATACATATGTTCACATGTATGTATATATGTTTGTAAATAAAATCTTTGTCGTAAAGAGTTTTACGTTTAATCTACCGGCATATATTTTTCAATGCCCAAGGTCAAAATTATTAATCATATAAGGTGGTTGGTTAGTTGGTTGGTTGGGCGTGAAATTGTGTAGATTCTGTGTAAAGAGCGATGAGAGCGCATTAAATTCTATTGTCGGTAGTGCAAAAAAAATTTCATATTTCTCTTCTGCTCCGATACAAGCAGTCGTATATTTCAGTCTGCCTCTAACTTGCTACGATTGTGAAAAAGCAAAAAATATAAAAAATAAAAGCAAGTAAAGGAGAAACAAGTAAACATTTGCTACAAATTTTGCCTGGTTGATTCATTGTCGTCGTCGTCGTTGAAGTGTTTAACAAGACGTTTCGGTTAATTTTTAACTTTCCTAAGTTTATTAAAAACAGAATTTAAAAAAAATTTAATAAATAAGTAAATGCAAAAAATATTTAAAAGAAATAAACTCAAGTAAAATAGCTAAAGAAAGCTTGACGTCTTGTCTTTCGTTCGTACGTTCGATTATATATTGTCGGTTTTTCATATTGTTTTTTATATTTTTTTGTTTTTTTTTTTGTTGTCTTCTTCGTAACTCGTCAGCTATTACGTCTTCTTCGTCTCAACTTGAGTGAATTTTTGCTGATGCTGAAATTGTGTAGATTCTGTGTAAAGAGCGATGAGAGCGCATTAAATTCTATTGTCGGTAGTGCAAAAAAAAAATTTCATATTTCTCTTCTGCTCCGATACAAGCAGTCGTATATTTCAGTCTGCCTCTAACTTGCTACGATTGTGAACGTGTGCTGGAATTTTTTTTGTTCGAAAAGTCGAATCTTATTTAAAAAATTATAAAGTTAAAATATTGTTGTATTAAGAAAAAGCAAAAAATATAAAAAATAAAAGCAAGTAAAGGAGAAACAAGTAAACATCTGCTACAAATTTTGCCTGGTTGATTCATTGTCGTCGTCGTCGTCGTCGTCGTTGAAGTGTTTAACAAGACGTTTCGGTAAATTTTTAACTTTCCTAAGTTTATTAAAAACAGAATTTAAAAAAAATTTAACAAATAAGTAAATAAAAAAAATATTTAAAAGAAATAAACTTAAGTAAAATAGCTAAAGAAAGCTTGACGTCTTGTCTTTCGTACGTACGTTCGATTATATATTGTCGGTTTTTCATATTGTTTTTTATGCGGTTTTAACTGTTCGTCGCTTTTGTTGTCTTCTTCGTAAATCGTCAGCTATTACGTCTTCTTCGTCTCAACTTGAGTGAATTTTTGCTGAAGCTGCTGGCTGAAGCTAAATTACTTTCTGCAACTTTTAGATAAGGTACGTAATATAAAACAAAACTTAGTATTGATTATTAAATATTAAAAAAAATGTATTTTTTTTTAACTTTTTGTCGTCGCTTTTAAATTTATTTTTTTTGTAGCTAATATTTTTAAATGTTTTTTTTTTGTTTTTTTTTTGTCTTCTATAAATTTACTTTCCGAAACTTTATTTACTTTTCCGTGATTTTTCTCTGTATGCATATGTATCATATATATGTGTGTTTCTACGTATGCATTTACCTTATACTGTAGAAAATATATTTTCTTGTTTAATTTTTATTCATTCTACTATTTGTTCTCTCATAAACATACACAAACATAATTTGATGGATTTCATCATAAATGCAATGTTGTCACATTTCTCAAAATACTTAAATATGTGCAGAATGTTTAAAGAGTATATTACATTTAAAAAAAGTTTTTAGTTTTATTAAACCCAATCATTAACATCTATTAAAAGTTTCTTTTGTTTACATTTGCACACGTGCGTAAAAGCTTTAGTAATTATTTTTTTTATTATCTATTTTGTATAACATTAGTTTTTGTTTAGTGTTTTTTTTATTCTGATCACAATAAAAATTTCTCATTACTATGAAAAAAAATACGAAACATACAAATTAAATAAAAACATTCTCTTAATTCAATATGTCTAAATAATAATAATTCATTAAACAGAATAATATAACAATTTTGCATCATTTGCATAAGGATAAGGAATTATTTGAAAATAATTTCTGTTGTACGAATACGAGAACGAGTACGCGTAATTACCGTACATTGTCTATAAAGTTTTGTTGTAACATTGAAAAAGTATTGTAAATTTTTTGCATTGCTATTTACTGTTATTCACGATTTAAAAAATTTTTGTTGCATTTACCATATTGAGTGGTGCTCGTGTCGGTTATCTTCATTTCTTGAACTTCGAATTTATTACTACATTTTTGGTTTATCATAATCAAACGTAACTGTAAATAAAGAAATTTAACATCAATCGGACTAGAAGAAAAATTGAACGCCCAAAGAATCCCTACTCAACCGCTAATATATTTTCGAGATGGAGTTTCTGGTGGATGAGAAATATATTTCATAAGGGTTTGCAAGGACCACTTGAAGAGGAAGAGTTATATCAGCACCGTAAAGACTTAGATAGTGAACGAGTAACTACAAAGTTTTCGTAAAAACAAGACGGTGCAATAATCCGTTCGCGTAGTTTAACTGCTGTGTATTTTATTTTAGAAGATTTAGTGTTTCCAGCAGAGATCGTAGGCAAACGTATTCGTGCCAAATTTGATGGCACCCAAATTATAAAGGTGCATTTGGATAAGAATCTACAAACGACCATTGAGCACAAAGTAAGTGTTAAATAACACTTATTTCATTAAATCTTTTTTTGCACTTGTGTTTTTTGCTGTTTAAAATTAGTGGTCCAATGTTTCGTTTACGCTTCATTGCTCAAACTGAATTGTAGCTTATTCATATATTGGTAACATTCATCAAATTTAATGAGTGTAGCAATTAACTTGCAGCAATTAATTCAATATGTCTTAATAATAATAATTCATTAAACAGAATAATATAACAATTTTGCATGATTTGCATAAGGATAAGGAATTATTTGAAAATAATTTCTGTTGTACGAATACGAGAACGAGTACGCATAATTACCGTACATTGTCTATAAAGTTTTGTTGTAACATTGAAAAAATATTGTAAATTTTTTGCATTGCTATTTACTGTTATTCACGATTTAAAAAATTTTTGTTGCATTTACCATATTGAGTGGTGCTCGTGTCGGTTATCTTCATTTCTTGAACTTCGAATTTATTACTACATTTTTGGTTTATCATAATCAAACGTAACTGTAAATAAAGAAATTTAACATGAATCGGACTAGAAGAAAAATTGAACGCCCAAAGAATCCCTACTCAACCGCTAATATATTTTCGAGATGGAGTTTCTGGTGGATGAGAAAAATATTTCATAAGGGTTTGCAAGGACCACTTGAAGAGGAAGAGTTATATCAGCACCGTAAAGACTTAGATAGTGAACGAGTAACTACAAAGTTTTCGTAAAAACAAGACGGTGCAATAATCCGTTCGCGTAGTTTAACTGCTGTGTATTTTATTTTAGAAGATTTAGTGTTTTCAGCAGAGATCGTAGGCAAACGTATTCGTGCCAAATTGGATGGCACCCAAATTATATATAAAGGTGCATTTGGATAAGAATCTACAAACGACCATTGAGCACAAAGTAAGTGTTAAATAACACTTATTTCATTAAATCTTTTTTTGCGCTTGTGTTTTTTGCTGTTTAAAATTAGTGGTCCAATGTTTCGTTTACGCTTCATTGCTCAAACTGAATTGTAGCTTATTCATATATTGGTAACATTCATCAAATTTAATGAGTGTAGCAATTAACTTGCAGCAATTAATTCAATATGTCTAAATAATAATAATTCATTAAACAGAATAATATAACAATTTTGCATGATTTGCATAAGGAATTATTTGAAAATAATTTCTGTTGTACGAATACGAGAACGAGTACGCATAATTACCGTACATTGTCTATAAAGTTTTGTTGTAACATTGAAAAAATATTGTAAATTTTTTGCATTGCTATTTACTGTTATTCACGATTTAAAAAATTTTTGTTGCATTTACCATATTGAGTGGTGCTCGTGTCGGTTATCTTCATTTCTTGAACTTCGAATTTATTACTACATTTTTGGTTTATCATAACCAAACGTAACTGTAAATAAAGAAATTTAACATGAATCGGACTAGAAGAAAAATTGAACGCCCAAAGAATCCCTACTCAACCGCTAATATATTTTCGAGATGGAGTTTCTGGTGGATGAGAAAAATATTTCATAAGGGTTTGCAAGGACCACTTGAAGAGGAAGAGTTATATCAGCACCGTAAAGACTTAGATAGTGAACGAGTAACTACAAAGTTTTCGTAAAAACAAGACGGTGCAATAATCCGTTCGCGTAGTTTAACTGCTGTGTATTTTATTTTAGAAGATTTAGTGTTTCCAGCAGAGATCGTAGGCAAACGTATTCGTGCCAAATTGGATGGCACCCAAATTATAAAGGTGCATTTGGATAAGAATCTACAAACGACCATTGAGCACAAAGTAAGTGTTAAATAACACTTATTTCATTAAATCTTTTTTTGCACTTGTGTTTTTTGCTGTTTAAAATTAGTGGTCCAATGTTTCGTTTACGCTTCATTGCTCAAACTGAATTGTAGCTTATTCATATATTGGTAACATTCATCAAATTTAATGAGTGTAGCAATTAACTTGCAGCAATTAATTCAATATGTCTTAATAATAATAATTCATTAAACAGAATAATATAACAATTTTGCATGATTTGCATAAGGAATTATTTGAAAATAATTTCTGTTGTACGAATACGAGAACGAGTACGCATAATTACCGTACATTGTCTATAAAGTTTTGTTGTAACATTGAAAAAATATTGTAAATTTTTTGCATTGCTATTTACTGTTATTCACGATTTAAAAAATTTTTGTTGCATTCACCATATTGAGTGGTGCTCGTGTCGGTTATCTTCATTTCTTGAACTTCGAATTTATTACTACATTTTTGGTTTATCATAACCAAACGTAACTGTAAATAAAGAAATTTAACATGAATCGGACTAGAAGAAAAATTGAACGCCCAAAGAATCCCTACTCAACCGGTAATATATTTTCGAGATGGAGTTTCTGGTGGATGAGAAAAATATTTCATAAGGGTTTGCAAGGACCACTTGAAGAGGAAGAGTTATATCAGCACCGTAAAGACTTAGATAGTGAACGAGTAACTACAAAGTTTTCGTAAAAACAAGACGGTGCAATAATCCGTTCGCGTAGTTTAACTGCTGTGTATTTTATTTTAGAAGATTTAGTGTTTTCAGCAGAGATCGTAGGCAAACGTATTCGTGCCAAATTGGATGGCACCCAAATTATATATAAAGGTGCATTTGGATAAGAATCTACAAACGACCATTGAGCACAAAGTAAGTGTTAAATAACACTTATTTCATTAAATCTTTTTTTGCGCTTGTGTTTTTTGCTGTTTAAAATTAGTGGTCCAATGTTTCGTTTACGCTTCATTGCTCAAACTGAATTGTAGCTTATTCATATATTGGTAACATTCATCAAATTTAATGAGTGTAGCAATTAACTTGCAGCAATTAATTCAATATGTCTTAATAATAATAATTCATTAAACAGAATAATATAACAATTTTGCATGATTTGCATAAGGATAAGGAATTATTTGAAAATAATTTCTGTTGTACGAATACGAGAACGAGTACGCATAATTACCGTACATTGGCTATAAAGTTTTGTTGTAACATTGAAAAAGTATTGTAAATTTTTTGCATTGCTATTTTACTGTTATTCACGATTTAAAAAATTTTTGTTGCATTCACCATATTGAGTGGTGCTCGTGTCGGTTATCTTCATTTCTTGAACTTCGAATTTATTACTACATTTTTGGTTTATCATAACCAAACGTAACTGTAAATAAAGAAATTTAACATGAATCGGACTAGAAGAAAAATTGAACGCCCAAAGAATCCCTACTCAACCGGTAATATATTTTCGAGATGGAGTTACTGGTGGATGAGAAAAATATTTCATAAGGGTTTGCAAGGACCACTTGAAGAGGAAGAGTTATATCAGCACCGTAAAGACTTAGATAGTGAACGAGTAACTACAAAGTTTTCGTAAAAACAAGACGGTGCAATAATCCGTTCGCGTAGTTTAACTGCTGTGTATTTTATTTTAGAAGATTTAGTGTTTCCAGCAGAGATCGTAGGCAAACGTATTCGTGCCAAATTTGATGGCACCCAAATTATAAAGGTGCATTTGGATAAGAATCTACAAACGACCATTGAGCACAAAGTAAGTGTTAAATAACACTTATTTCATTAAATCTTTTTTTGCACTTGTGTTTTTTGCTGTTTAAAATTAGTGGTCCAATGTTTCGTTTACGCTTCATTGCTCAAACTGAATTGTAGCTTATTCATATATTGGTAACATTCATCAAATTTAATGAGTGTAGCAATTAACTTGCAGCAATTAATTCAATATGTCTTAATAATAATAATTCATTAAACAGAATAATATAACAATTTTGCATGATTTGCATAAGGATAAGGAATTATTTGAAAATAATTTCTGTTGTACGAATACGAGAACGAGTACGCATAATTTTACCGTACATTGTCTATAAAGTTTTGTTGTAACATTGAAACAATATTGTAAATTTTTTGCATTGCTATTTACTGTTATTCACGATTTAAAAAATTTTTGTTGCATTTACCATATTGAGTGGTGCTCGTGTCGGTTATCTTCATTTCTTGAACTTCGAATTTATTACTACATTTTTGGTTTATCATAACCAAACGTAACTGTAAATAAAGAAATTTAACATGAATCGGACTAGAAGAAAAATTGAACGCCCAAAGAATCCCTACTCAACCGCTAATATATTTTCGAGATGGAGTTTATCAAATTTTATCTTTCTTATATTCCAAATTTATATTTTTATATATATTTGCTTATAATCTTCAAAAATTTATCACCTTTCTTTATACACAAGTAAACATATGTATGCTTATATACATATGTTCACATGTATGTATATATGTTTGTAAATAAAATCTTTGTCGTAAAGAGTTTTACGTTTAATCTACCGGCATATATTTTTCAATGCCCAAGGTCAAAATTATTAATCATATAAGGTGGTTGGTTAGTTGGTTGGTTGGGCGTGAAATTGTGTAGATTCTGTGTAAAGAGCGATGAGAGCGCATTAAATTCTATTGTCGGTAGTGCAAAAAAAATTTCATATTTCTCTTCTGCTCCGATACAAGCAGTCGTATATTTCAGTCTGCCTCTAACTTGCTACGATTGTGAAAAAGCAAAAAATATAAAAAATAAAAGCAAGTAAAGGAGAAACAAGTAAACATTTGCTACAAATTTTGCCTGGTTGATTCATTGTCGTCGTCGTCGTTGAAGTGTTTAACAAGACGTTTCGGTTAATTTTTAACTTTCCTAAGTTTATTAAAAACAGAATTTAAAAAAAATTTAATAAATAAGTAAATGCAAAAAATATTTAAAAGAAATAAACTCAAGTAAAATAGCTAAAGAAAGCTTGACGTCTTGTCTTTCGTTCGTACGTTCGATTATATATTGTCGGTTTTTCATATTGTTTTTTATATTTTTTTGTTTTTTTTTTTGTTGTCTTCTTCGTAACTCGTCAGCTATTACGTCT